>NC_037298.2:0-250000 GCF_000002775.5 Populus trichocarpa | reverse complement strand
ACATCTGTTAGTGTCTTGACTACCCCATTATGCATCTTCAGATGGATAGTCCCAATCCCTTTGATCTCACTCACATCATCATTACCCATCAACACACCTCCTCCATCGAACTCCTCGAGTCTCGAGAATAAGTGTTTGTTAGGGCACATGTGATAGGAACATGCAGAATCAAGAACCCATTCACCAGAATGGTTTTCTGGTGATGAGACCATGAATGCAGAGTCTTGTTCATCCTCATCTCGTGCAACGTTCACAATTGGTTCATCTTTTTCCTTGTTGCCCTTGATTGGACAATCTTTCTTCCAGTGCCCTTTTTTGTGACAAAAAGCACACTCATCTTTTGCAAGATATCGTCTGTTTGATGATTCTCCTCTGGATTTTGAGCGAGATCTCCCTCGCCCTCGAAATCTTCTAGGGTTTGTTCTGCCTCTAACTGTCAATGCTTCTGACGTTGACTCCTTGTGAACAATCTGGTCCTTCTTCCGATACTCATTGTTCACCAAAGCATTGGACACATCAATGAATTTAATCTTTTCTTTACCATACAGTAAAGTGGTGACGAGATGTTCATATGTGTCAGGCAGTGAATTCAATAACAGTAGAGCTTTATCTTCATCATCAATTTCCACATCTAAATTCTTCAAATCAGCTATCATTTTATTGAAATCATTTAGATGCTCATTCATAGAAGTACCTTTCTTGTGCTGAAAACGGAAGATCCTTTTCTTCAAGTAGAGACGATTCTCTATACTCTTCTTTATAAACTTGTCCTCCAGTGCTTGCCATAATTCCTTTGCAGAGTTTTGTTCTGAAAAGGCGTACTTCTGATCCTTTACAAGACAAAGTCGGATGGAACTGCAAGCCAACCGATTTATCCTTTCCCAGCTTTTATCATCCAAATCCTCCGGTTTATCTTCTAAAGTGAAATCCAAATTCATTTGGACAAGCATATCCATGACTTCACATTTCCACATGCCAAAATTACCTTTCCCATCAAACTTCTCCACCTCAAATTTCGTATTCGATACCGGGATGTATTGTGGAGGTATACTAGCATTCCCCGCTGATTTTTCTTCTGGAATATCAGCCATTAGGACGTCTTTGGATTACAAATGGAATCCCGAACTTGTTAAAACACACACTTTTATGCTCAAAAGTGCCAACACAGTAACTTTGGTATGCTGTTTAACAAAACGGACACCACGGTTGCGTCCGGAATGATTGAAAATGCTAGGAACCAACTTGACTCGGCCAAAAACGGGTCAAAAAATCACTGAGTTGGCCAAAAAACCAATCTGACCGAGTTAACTCAGAGAAGGAATATTATGTCTCTGATAAAGAATATTCTGTCACGGGAATATTCTCTTACTGGTAACGGAATATTCTTATTCTGTCAAGAGAATATTCTGTCACTGTTAGATGACGTGGCTGATGATAGGGCGATGTGGACCCTCTGTTGATGACGTGGATGATGACTCAGCGCCTACGTGTCGGATGACGTGGCTGTCTTCTCAGGCGAGAATTCCGGCAATGACTGGTTTTTTCCGGCATATTTCCGGCGAAACTTCGGCGAGCTCTACAGGGCTCGTTTCAACTCCGATTTCGACGATCTTTATATCTCCGGACTCGTATCGACGAGAGGAATCTCCGCAGCTGGTCAAAATCAAGATCTGAGAACTTTGAAAATTCTGCAACTTTGAACAGAGAGCTGAAAAACGTGTTTTTTCTGTGTTTAAGCTTCCCTAATGCTCTGATATCAATTTGTTGTGCATACTGGACCGAAAGCAAACACAAATAAAACACAAACAAGCAGATTTACGTGGTTCCCCAAAACCGGGTACGTCCACGGAGGCAGCAGATTGTATATTAATGGAGGAATGATACAAACACTCAACTCAACCCAATACAACCCCACAAAACCCAGTGTTTCACTCTTACACTCGTTTCTCTCAAATCTGCACTTTCTCCCGTCTCTCACAATTGCACTGTCTTCCTCTCTCTGCACACACTTGCACTGTCTTTATGCCTTCTCTACACTGCACTCTCTCCCGTCTCTCTCTTTATAGGAGAATGGAGAAGCATTGACAGCAACCCATGTGCAGAACCAACTACTACAATGACAAAAGTCATGGTGGTTGGAGAAAGGTTGACAAAAAATGTTGACAATTGCTACAGTCAGCATATCCATAACTATAGAAACATCATCCTCCCTTCCTACAATTTCTGAGCTGTCAATGAAGGAATCTGTCTGTCGATCTTGATCCCAGCTAACTTCTTGAGCTCTATCTACATGTAGAGATGTCAATTGAAATACAGCTGCATCTTTTCGAATTTCATCCAGTGCTCCATTGATCTCCTTAACTTTTTGACCCATATTCAGACGGAATGCGACAGGGTTGTGGAGTGAAAAGCAGTCACGTACCTTTCCCTTCTTTTGGTCTTTTCGGAGAATCTCATAAGCAAACTCGTCTAGAACATCTTCAGCATCGTAAGCTACATCTTGTAGTTTCTCCAGCCAACCCTTCACAGAATCGTCTGTGACTGACCTTCTTGCTGCATCTTGGAGCACATCTCTGATCATGATCAAGGACTGCTTGAGCTTTCGTAGCTGTCCCTCCAATCCCCAAGCAAGTCTGATCCCTTCAGCAGCTATGGAACTGACCCTTGTCAAAGTCTCCTCCATGGTAAACGTAAGAAGAAGCTCTACTGCCATATTCTCTTGTTTTCTCTGGGAAATCAAAGAAGAAAGATCGAGCAAAAGAGAGATAAACGATGAATATTCATGAACACCATTAGAAAACTAAAATAATTACTGAATTTGACATTAATCACAGTTAATTGTGTGTGTGTGTGTGTGTGTGAGAGAGAGAGAGAGAGAGAGTTAACGTATTGTGATGAAAGTAAGCAGCTGGCCGGTCAGTTGCTTTCTAGGAATTTTATTTTTACGATGAAGAAAATAATAGAGATTTAGGGTAGGATCCCAATCCCAATTCACCAAATATCTTCTATTACCCAGCATAATATTATATTATATAATAATATTTATGAATTATTTTGTAATGGATTTTATTGTTAAAAAATTCTCTTATATAATACAAATATATAAAGTATATGATGTAAATAAAAAATATATTTCTATCAATTTTAATATAATAATATTAAAATTATAATTTTTCTAAATACTTTTATTTCAAAGAGTTAATTGCAATTATCTCAATTCATCAAAAATCTGGAATCAAGATACTGAAAATTAACATCCGGAAATACTTACCTTTAGACTTCTTATCTTATTTTGGTTTCATATGAGAAATATCTTTACAGTTGTTTTTTTATATTAAAGACCTCGTTTGTTTGCTAGAAAGTAGGTTTTTTTTTAAGTGAACTTCGAGAAAGTGAATTATTTTTTGATGTTTGGTAGTGTAATGGAAAATAAGTTGAAAAACATTTTTCAGTATTTGATTATGTCATGGAAAATGAGCTAGAAAATAACTTATTAATATTTTATTTTTTTCAAGTTTATTAAAATAATGAAGAATAAATCTTACAAATTAAAAAGTTGAATGAGAATGAAATTGAAAAAAATATAATTTCATAAATTATCTCAAATAAAATAAATAATAATCAAAATAATAGAGATCAAATCTAACAAATAAAAAAATTGAAAGATGAAGAAATTAAAATAATAATAATGATCATTTCATAAATTATTTCAAATAAAATAAGTAACAATCAAAAGAATGAGGACCAAATTTGATAGATAAAAAATTTAAATTAAAAAATGATAAGGAAAAAACAAATAACAATTATAAAAATGAAGACCAAAGTTAATATAAAAATCAAATTTTAAGGGATGAAATAAAAAAAATATTCAAAATAATATATATATTAAAACTAGGAAAGTTTAAAAAGTCGTTTCTAGAAAACCACTTTCTACCAAACAAACTAGGCCTAAATTACATTTTATCTTTCAAATCGCTAGAATATATATTATCTATATTAAAACTAGAAAATCTTAAAAAGAAAATAAAGTAAGTAATTAATTGATAAACTCACATCAAAATACCAAAATAAAGCAAGAAATCTAGAAAAATAAATATTTTTAAAAAACATGATATAAAAAAACAAACATATTTTATTGCATTTCCTAATCTTACAATCTTCTGCCAAGTCTTTATTTATATATACATATTTAACATACATGATAACAACTCATTGTATTCATGAAAAGGATGTGTTTTTTTTCACATTCGCCTCTGTCAGCATTGTATTCATGAAAACGATGTGTTTTTTTTCCAGCTAACTTCTTATCAAGATATCAATCAATCAATCATACATAACACCATGGTTTCATTCATAACATCATGGTTTCATTCATAAAGTTTTTATGAAAATTATGTTATATTTTTACTAGTTATCTAAGTTGTTTTTAAATCTATTAAATTTAATAATTTATTTTAAATTAACTTTCACGTGATTTAATTTAAAATTTAATTTAGATAAGGAGTCGGGTTGATAAGTTTTAGAATTAAACTGTTTAATTAGATTTAATGATATTGTTAAAAAAATCTTCACACTCAATATATTTTTAAATTTAAAAAAACAAATAGTCCAAACTTAGAATAGAAAAAATATTATTCGTTTAATGTTAGATAATGATCTGCATTTCATAGCAAAACTTGATTTCTCATCAAATTTACGTGAATTTAGTTTGAACTCTTAATTAGCATTTTTTTTTTTTTGAATTGTTGATTTCTATAAATGAATTTAGAGCTTGAAACTTTTATTATTATTATTATGATAAGAATATCAATGTAGCTAAATTGTTTCCCCTTATTTGTTTTTCCAAAAAAACTATACAAAATAATAAACAATTTTTTTTTCTTTTACCAGAGTTTGTATTTACTACATGTTTTCATGTAAACAAAGCAATACGTATATCATAACACAGAAGGGAGAGATAACACATAGAAACAATCGATGTAATCATGCTACATCGTTATATATTATTTTATTATTTTAAAATTAATTATTTTAAAAAATATATAGAACGATGTCATTTGATAAACAATACAGTGATTGCCATTCAATTGTCGTTAATTTGGTGCTCCTCTCTTTATTCTTTGCTGTAACTTTCTTTTGCCTGAGATTTGGTCCGATGGGTTTATCCCACGGACCAAATCTCAGGCAAAAGAAACCCTTTCTACCCCTTGAATTTCAAATCCTATTTCAAAAGGTACCCTTTAAAAGTAGTGTCTTTCTTTATGCAATGGTCACTTTTTCTATGTAAGTTGGAATTCCGAGATTCATTTTCTTTCTTTCCGTTAAAATATAACTGAAAAAAAAGAGTATATTTTTTTAAAATTCATGAGATTAATCACTAATATCTAAAAACAAGGGGAATTAAAATGAAAGTTTTTATAGGAATTCAGAGCAATCTAATTTGTGCTTATATTACTCACTTGAAATTTTCATTTCAATCCCTTATCTTTTAATTTAATATTTTATCCTAAAAAATATATAATTGCAATCTAATTTGTGCTTAAAAAATACCAAATTACACAAAATCAAAGTTTAAAAATCATAGTGTTATATGAGAGAGTGCATAGTTAACAAAAAAAATCTCTTTCATTATATATTTTTATAATACATGCGACAAATCATAAAAAATAAAATAAAACACGCTTGGATCATTCAAAACATACATGTATTATCTATATACGTCCAATCCATAAAAAACAACCTTAACTAATTTCTTTATTTTAATTATAATTATAAAAAAATAATAATAAAAGGATTGGTGAATTCACTGTGCATCAAGACGCGTGTCTCTATTCATTCATTGGAGCAGTAGTCCATTTTGCCTCACGGTCAACTAATCTTGCCTGGCTTTTTTTCCATCTGTTTGGGTGATGTTAGTGGGCTTTGGGCTGGGAGCATGATTGTTTTTATTCTTGGGCTGTTGTTTTCTTTTGCTTGGGCCTGCTACCTATTGCTGACTCGAGTCGCATTTATGGATATGTTTGGTTTTGTATTTGTGATTTGAAAAAAATATTTTATAAAAAAATATTTTTAATTGAGATTAATTTTAAAAAATATATGTTTAATTAAAATTGTGATTAAAATTGAGATTGAACAAAAAATAATTTAATATATTTGGTTAATAATACTTTTCAAATTGAGGTTATAAAATAACTAAAAAAAACATATATTAATATTGATAGTTTTTAATTGAAATATTGTTGATTTAACTACTGCTATTACATCATGAAATAAACAATATTTTATATAAAATATTTTTTATTGTTTCATTAAACTATTTGCGATTCTATCATGTATAAAATTCATTTGACAAGGACTACAGTTTTCATGGTTTCCTGAGTATGCAACAATATCAGGTAAAATATCATTAGAAATAAAACTAGAATTATGATCAAATTTTGTAAATGTTATGTCATCATGATATCTTCTTCCAATATAATTGTATAATATTATTGAATAATATTAAATACTAGTTTTTCATATAAAATACAGTACATAATAAATTTTGTAAATTTTATTTTATTTTATTGGGTTGGATGCAATCTAATCCAGTCCAAAACAGTGAATAGCTTCTTCACTTTTTACATGAAGAGGGTGAATTAACTCTCCAGTGGTGGCTCAACTGCTATTTGCAAAGCATAGAAATTATGCTTTTGTTAAATCTAGGCACGACCACAATTCATGGTAGATCCTATTAAAACAAAATTTTGTTTTTAAATTAATCAATCATTAATATCTGTGGCTGACTATCAACCTCACCCGCAGCCGCCAAACGGGCACAAATCACTCTGCCTCTCTTCACGTGGTTTCCCGCCCTGCCCTTCCCTCTCAATTGAAGCCACCAATGGGAGTGCATCTCTTTGTCCCTTCAATTTACAGTGTTGGCGCCCCTTGCCAACTTTTCTTTTACTGCCATCCCTGGCTGCTATTTCGGCTTGCTGTTTCTGGGCGTGGGTGCTGATTGGATGAATTCTGGGTTTGATTCACCGGTCTTCCTCGCTTGATTGGTGCTCTGGGATCGCTGCCCAGGAAAGACGCTCCCATCTTGGCTAGTTGTGCAGGATGTTCAGGGTTTTGTTTTGTTGGGATGGGTGCTGAACGAACGTGCTGGCCTCTTCAACTGGATTTGGTTTCGATGGCCCATTCCATCAACTTTGATTGATGAGTTTAGGTATAATTTTCTGCTTGATTTGAGTCTGATTGGGAGACCTGTAGAGGATTCGCTATGCTAATCTATCTCTTTTCTTTACATGGTTTTGCATTCGTACTTTCTCTCTTCTGCTCGGTGGTGTAGCTCAATTGGAATTCAATTTACCGTCGTTGGTTTTTTTATTATCTTCCAGGTTTCCATTGTTTTTTCTCACCCATTGTCATCCGAATTTATTCATTTATTTAGAGTTGAATTTAGCTCAGTGGTGTTATTTTCTGCTTTCTTTCTCAGGATTTCGGCTCTTTTGACGACCTTTTGCTGGCGCAACCACCTGATGTTCCATGGCTTAGGTTGCGTGATGTTGCTCCAGTTCGTGATTTGGGATTATTCTCTATGATTCGTAGTTTTGTTTCTTTTCAGAGACCCTGCTGGTTTCTTTTTTTTTTTTGGGAAGCACTTTTTAATTAGGTTTAAGAGCATGTCTGAGCTTCCTCCTATTTTTGATCAGTGGTTCTATGATGTGCATGTTTAGGAATGTTGTGTGTATTTGATTGCCTTCGACTAGGCACGATCGAATAGCCTTTGTCAGGGTTATATGACCCTTCAGCTGGTTCTTAAGCAGCTATGGTTTTCCTTCACTGCATTCATTTTCGTATAGCTAAATGTTTTTCTCAAATGGTGTCGATATCGACTTTGCCTGGGTCCATCTTTTTTGTTGTTGTTGTTGAGGATGGTTGCATTCCGATAGCGGTCACTTACCTACTTTTGTTCTATGTTTGCTCATGTGCTGTTCATTATCAGGTTGTGTCATTCTTCATTGCTTGCTGCATTTTTTAGCTGCAGCAATTTCTTCTTCTTTTTTTTTGGCCTTCTGCTGTTCTGTTTCTTTAGAATCTGTCTCTACAGATTAGTTTCTTCGCTTTTCTTTTAAGGATTTTGCTGCTTTCTTAGTTCACAGCTTGTGAAAAAAAGAGTGTGCTGACACCCTTTCATCAAAAGCTAGATAGCATCAGCTCTTTAGTTAGGTCTGCTGAAACTTCGTCCGCTGTTACCTGCAACACCTTTTCTTCCAGGTTTGTGTCTGTCCTTTCTCATTTCGATTTGGTTCTTATATTTTTTTAAGCTTACGTCAAGAAAGCTTCCTATCAAGTGGTCAGCCCGTAACTTTATTTTGACCTTAACTTGGTTGGTGCCCCTGCCTTTTTCTGCACTGGTCCTGCTGCGTCATTTAATCCAGGTTAGTTTCTTTTCCTTTTTCATTGATCTACTCTTTACTTAAGGGAAGGAGGGTGTCATTTAATGTTTGTTAACATTAGTTAAAGGACCCTAGAGTAATGCAGGGAACTCGGGGAATAGGATGAGAAGATGAAAACCAAACACACGAGATAAACAGTTGTGTTCTAATGTTTAATTGGAATTAAATTTAAATTCAATAAACTTGACAATTATATTCCTCTATGAGGATCCCAATCTATCAAAATTGAGTTTCTTCTTAAAATAAAGTGCATTCAAGTCTTCATTCCCACATCACCCTCCAATTGTCCTTGTCGTTTTGCAGCTCACAGTAAATTAGGTGCCTGGAATACTTCAATTCACTCCACTGCTGCTGCCATCAATTCCGCTCTATACTATGAAGTATGAGCATGGCTGGCTAGGAGGATTTGTGGGTATTTTAACAAATTAGCATGTTGCTTCTTTGATCTATGTGTTTAGTAAAGGAGATGCCAGGGGAAATTATAAGGGTGGTCTTGGCATCCGGACTGCTAGAGAAGCCATCTTTAGATGGCAGCAGAAGAATTTCCTCTTTGGCATACTAGAATTCCTGCAGACATTTGCAACTACCTTTTCCTCTCCTGTGTTTACAAGTATCCTGTATCGTCATAGAATGACGAGTCACACAATATAGGCTATTAAGTTTTAACATTACAGTTAATTGCTCTAATTCTTCTTCTGCACATTACCTTCCTTTCTCTAAGAGTTGGCTTGGAAATACTTACTATCTTTTAGATGAAAGCTAAACACCTTTTCCTTGCAATAGGAAACGTGGGCACCGGACCATGTGTCCACACTTTTGAGCAGCTCCGTCAAAATCCCATGCTCTTTTTGCTGTTCTTCATGGAGTTCAATTGTCGGTTCTGCTTTGCCAACATCAGTCTCCTTAACTAGCCACATGCAGATCTTTTCTTTTTATTTCATCTGGCTTACTTTTGTTATGACGGTTTCAAAACTGTTGTACTAGCATTGCAACCATTATTTGCTCTCGGGATGTTTAATCCTCTACTTTTATGAATTGTTCTGGCAGCTTTCTAATAGCCTACTACATATGGTTGCTCAGTTCAATCTCAATGCTTACAATGTTTTTAGATTTAATTTTGTTATTTGTTTTATCATCTTCTAGAACTATACGCCTTATGCGGCATCGCCCGGGCAATTCACCTAGGAATTATATATGTGAACAATATGTTTTTAACAGTCAAGTCCATATGCCTTCTGCCGAAGCTATGGCACCAAAGCTGGAACAATGTTACTTAGCCATGGTCTCTTGCATTGCTGTTTATCTGTTAATGGCAGCATTATCTTGATGTTGATTAGTATGTTTTTCAATTCGTCAAAGTTTAACTTATCTAGGATAAGTCTAGTTAGTTGCATTTACATAACTCCTTAGATAAAGGAGATTATGGCTGTTACGTTTCTTTTTCTTTTTACGATTTTGTAATGTTTGATTCCTTCTATAAATAAAAGACAAGGGGTGGCAGTAACCATATGAGACTATTCTGCTCTCTGTTCTCTTTGCTGATAATTCTGTTCTTTGTTCTTTTCGGTTGTTCATCTGCTTAAACAAAATCCTGTTCTTTACATACCAGTTTTTCTACACCTTCAAGCAGGGGACTGGTAGGTGCAGTCTCTCCAAAAGTCTTCACCAAATCAGAACAAGAAGCTAGATCATCATCACCTTCACATTCTGTCTTGAGCTCCATTCCCATTCCTCTTCTATGCCATCCGAAGCAGATATCAACAACAACTCACAACGCTCATAATTCAACATGTCTGGTGGGTCAGCATGAACAGTCTTATGTGCCCAAATTGGCCTTGTAGGTGAGCTGGAAACCTGGCCTTCCTCTTGTTTTGAAGTCCTGTAAATTGTGGACTGCGACCATGTTGACCGGGATTCTTTATGTGAATTATAAATGAGCCCTCACGTTCGATGTTAAGCGACTCTTGAGGCTCGTCTTCCTTGTCTTTTGATGGCAATTCTAGCCTGTACACCAGATGAGTATGCATTCTCTTGCCTGGATTATTGTGCCTTGGTATCCGATAAATGCCTTCTCCTAATGCTCTTGCTGGATACTTGTGCCGATACCCTCTTGTCGCGGCAGTGTCATATTCCTCTGAAGTGCAACAGGTAATTAAAATTTATGATCAAATTGATGTCCATGAAACTGCAACAAAACTCAATGCATTCTTCACGTCTTCTAGTTTTGTTGTGAACAAGTCCACAAAACCCCAGTATGGTTGGCTTCTTTTACGTGGATCTGGAAGACTTTTACGTCCCATTACCATCAACCTCAACAAGGGCTCTTTTTCAATGTTCACTTCCTACCATCGAGGTGAAAAAGAAAGGACATTCATTGCTCTAGCTACCAACTCTAATGTAGAACTTTGAGAGAAAAACATAGGATGTGGTCTTCTCTATCTCAAAAATACGTTTCACATTATTAAATACATATTTCTTAAATATTTTTTTATTGGAAAATATCTTTTTTTATTTTTATTGAAAAACACTAAAATAATTAATTTAATACTTTTCAAAATAAATAAATATTTTGAAAAACTGTTGGTCTCCGTAGATGGGATTTAGATCTTTTTTGTTTTTATGTTTTAAAAGTTTTTAAAAAAAAATTTAAATTTTTTTATTTTAAATTAATAATTTTTTAGTATTTTAATATTAAAAATAATTTTTTAAAAATAAAAAAATATATATTATTTTAATATATTTTTAAATAAAAAAAACAACAATAACCGCATTTCTTTTCCAGCTTTAGCCTTTGTGAATCTATTACAATTAATTAACTGGTTTCCACGCCCGCCTTCACTTCCATTCTTGCCTGCAGAAGCACTACTACTTCCACCATCATCATCAGTACTTGAAGAGCCTTTTTTAGAACCAGAGTGAGGGGATTGCTTCTCTTCAACCGGTCTCTCACCAGACTCTGGCCCTAGCACCAAGTACAAACGTTGAACATCATCAGGGCTATGAGCTTCTTCTTTCTCGACTTTCGGCCTATAGAAGAAGAATATAACTTTTCAGTTTTTCCATAAATAAAACCACTCGTGAGGGCGTAATTACATAATTTTTCCTACACGCGTAACAATAAGTTCCATAAATAATAAAAGAGAAAGAGAGGCAAACCTGAATCTCAACCTGGGCCTCACTTTTAGACTTGACTTCTTCACCTTGACCCTTTATTTTATCCGTTTCATTTTCTTGATTTCAAGTATCAGAAGAAGCTGATGAGTGCATGACTGAGAAGTACTGGTGTTGTTTCTTGCTCTTTTCTTGCTCGCTTTCTCTTTTCTTGGCCAGTTTGGTTAAGAACAAACGAGGGAAAAGAAAAATGGGGTTTTCTTGCTCTTTTCTAGTTTTACTGACGGAGAATTGAAAGGGAAAAAATAAGATCAAGTTCATTTAAATGTATGGATTGGTATAGTTTAGGACTTCTGGTGCTATGATAAATGTGTGCAAGTGAGAATTTTGATTTTTCCCATTGTTTGCCAGATTTTCAGAGTAGAGTAAAATTACAGCATTTGAGTTATGCGAGGTATATATATGGTTTGAAACCTTTTGATGATAGCAGAAAAGGTACATGTCTGAAAAAGTTGTAAAATAACTTCATATTTCTGCTGTCAGGGGCTAAAATTGCTTATTGGATGGATTCTCTGTAAACCCCTCGTAAATAAAAATAAAAAAAAAACTCAAAGTTCTTTTACGAATGTATTAAATTAAATTACGGGGTGTGGGGTGTTGTAAAACCAAAGAATGAATTCAAGAGATGTTAGTAAGCAATTTTAGTGGTCTAGGTAGCTTTACTCTTAGTGTCGAAAGCTAATTGTGTTCAGTAATGAAGATTACAAAATCCAAATTGCAAATGTATCAAGTAGGTGCAAACATGTGAATCTTGAAGTTCGAATAGACTTTGTGAAATCAACAGTATTTTTATCATATAGCTTTTATGCCTTATTTTAGATATTCAAGTACTTAAAGAGAAAATAATAGAGAGAGAGAGAGAGAGAGAGATCAAGGAAGATAGCCGTGAATTAATAGCAACAACATATCATGTAAGATGAAGGGGTAGATTTACAAGACAAAAATTACAATAATTCTTCAGAAATTTGGAGTACATCAGCATAATCATCAATTCAGCAAGAACATAGTGATAAGAACACATCAACATATATAACCTCATAAAAATCGAATCCTTTAAAGTTAAATAACAAAATCAAATATAAAATAATAGAAGTTACACAAACGAAATCACACCCATATCTATATTAAGCTCTTCTATCTTCGTGATAAGCTGCCAGCTCAACAAATATACTTCAGTCTAGAATTATGCAGCCTGACAAACATATGATGGCTTCCTTCAGTCTATGGCTTCACACATTTATTCAGCCTGACAAACACAATTCTGCATAAGCTTCAAATAACCACTCTATGGCTTCCTTCAGTCTTCGAGGTCCGGCTGCACATATGATGGTTGAAATAGCCAACTTGGTATTAGTTTTGGAAATATAAACAACGCTAAACTACAAAATGCAGAATGAATCAACTGGGTAGATAAAAAATGTCAGGAAAATGGAATCGCTTCGTAGTTTCTAAAAATGTATAGGAAGCATATTCAATTCAATGAATGCAATAAATAAATAAAAACATATTCCAACATGAAAGTCAGTGAAAAATATCATTATCAAAGAAATTTCTAAAATACCTTTTCAATAGTTTAACCACCTTCCAAAAATAATGTTCTTAATCACCACTGAAATTTATATTTTAAATCAATCCTATCACGACTTATTTAAGTTAACATTTAAGTTTTTTTAAAAAAAAAAAAAAACTTTTACTTGTATTGGTTGGAGTTGGACAATATATTATCAATATATAATTTATTAACTTATATTTTATATAAACTGGAGCCAAGTTTGCCTTTTTCTTTTTTAAAATCTTGGGGTCAACTAAAGAGTGTTTTTAGCTTTAATTGTATTTGCTACTAAAAAGTGATTGGTTATTAATCTCACTAATAATCTTATTGGTTGTTATTAAATGAAATTAGCTAAGTTAAAATTGGTTACTACGCGTACGCAAGAAATGATTAGGCAATTTTTATTCTTATGTTCTTGAGAGGATTAAAGTAAAAGTCATTATCATTAAATTTGTAATTTTTAACAAATATAGGTTAAATATTATAGCTTTAATCGTATTTGTAATCTCACTAACAATCCTATTGGTTATTATTAAATGACATGAAATTTAAATCCCAACTTACCTGTACACGTGTACCCTCTATCTTGATTGATGGGATATGAGAAATCTTGGGCCACTCAGAGTCATTCTCCTCTCTACAATTTGCCAAGAGATGTGGACATCCATAAATCTCCAAATGTTTTAATTTGGAGAGGCGTTGAATGGCTGTTCTTGAGCTTGGCAGACACTTGAGATTGTAGCAATTCCAAATAGTAAGAGATTGAAGAGAAGAAAGGTTGGCCAACCATTCGGGCAATGCTTCCTCGAACTCCACTCCATTGAAACCACTTATATGCAATGTCTCGAGGGCAGTGAGGTGTTGAAGTTGGCGGGGTACACTCTTCAGTTTATCCCATCCATATATGAATAGGGATTTGAGGGACCCACTCAAGTGTTGAATTGAGTTTGTAAGTCCTGCAGAAAAAGCCTCCAGCTCCTTTGAGAAACCACCGATTCTTAGTTCCTTCAGTTGGGTGAGGCTGCCTAAGCAATCATCCTCTGGGATATCACTCAAACTCCGACACCAACTGATTTCTAAATAAACAAGAGAACGCAATAGTCGTAAACCATGCCAATCAAAACTGATGAGCTTCTCACAATACATTATCTTTAATCTTCGAAGCGAAGACAATTCTTGTAAATTACTGATATGGATAAGCTCACTGCAAAACAATATCTGCAATTCCTCTAGAGATGCGCAATATTGTAGTCCGCTTGGAAGAGCTACCAATTTACATCCCAGAATATCTAATTTCTTCAAAGAATATTTCAATTCTCGAAAATCACCAGGAATTGAGATCAACTCACGGCACCACCGTATGCTCATTTCCACTAGATTTGTGAAGTGTTTTACGCTTGGAGTGGATGTCAGCTTTGAACAACTACGTATCGTTAAAATTTGAAGAGACGTGAAGCCATGAAACTCACCAGACGAATAACTCAGTTCCTCACATCCTATAATTTCAAATCGTACAAGAGATGAAAGATGACATAGCGGAATGCTTTTCAACTTGCCACATCTCTTAATGCTCAACTCTTCAAGACGAGGAAATACTGCAACAACTTCTCCACCTGCTACCATCCATTCTTCAAGACCATCCATATCCCACAAAGTGAGTTCTTTTAGTGTTGGAAACAGTACTACTGCGTTGTCACCGCTACTATAGAACTCATTGCCTATACATTTCACATTACGCATTCCACTCATCTTTAGAATCTTAAGGCGAGGAAGACATCCAAGTGTTGGGAGTTGCCTCAACTGGCGACACTCCTCAATGCACAACTCTTCAAGACAAGGAAATACTAGATCACCTTCTCCACCTGGTACCATCCATTCTTCAAGACCATCCATTTTGGACAGAGTGAGTTCTTCTAGTGCTGGAAATAGTCCAGCTGCACTGCCACTGCTGCTATAGAACTCATTGCCTATACATTTCACATTAGGCATTCCACTCATCTTTAGAATCTTAAGGCGAGGAAGACATCCAAGTGTTGGGAGTTGCCTCAACTTGCTGCAGCCATTCAATCTCAGCACCGTCAGATTATTGAGTTGCAATATCCATGATGAGAAATATTCACCTCCATAACCCTCAATTGTCAAGCTACTTATGTCTGGGTGAGGTTGCAGGCCTTCCAGCACATCCTCGTTATTGACACCGATGTTACCTTTATCATCACTCCATTCAAGCACCAATTTGTTCATTCCTTTTCTACGCAGTCTTGCCTTCTCAGCTTCTTCTCTGTCTCTAACTTGCTCAAGCTTGCATATCTTCAATGCTCCTCTTAGTTCTTTCAAACATCCCAGCTCTTCAACCATATGATCTGGACCCACAACAAAAAAAGGCAGAGTTTGAAGGCGTGTTAAGAGTCTCACCTCAGCTGGCACTAGCTTTG
Organism: Populus trichocarpa; assembly: GCF_000002775.5. NCBI lineage: Eukaryota > Viridiplantae > Streptophyta > Magnoliopsida > Malpighiales > Salicaceae > Populus > Populus trichocarpa. Next base: position 234,398 of record NC_037298.2, on the reverse strand, counting down.
GATCATCAAAATGAAGATGTCTCAAGCTCACTAAATTCCTCATTTTCTTGGGAAGCTTTTCTAGTAACTTGCAATCAGTGAATCTTAATGTTTCCAAGTGGTAGAGCTCGGTGATGGATTCTGGCAATACTCTGATACTGGTACATGAGACATCAAGATATCTTAAATGTCTCAGCTTGCAAATTGAATCTGGTAACTCTGTGATATCAGACCGTCGCAATTTGAGAGTTCTCAAGCTTTTGAATTTCCAAGACCCATTGAATACATCAACCATTGAGAAAACAGTTCGTAATTTTCTAGCATCAACCGTTGGAAATGCTGCCTCAACATCCCCATGAGATATGAGATTTAGACGACGAATATGAGATGCACCATCAACAGCCGAATCCTCCTCCAGATTTAACGCTTCTGATTTTGAGACCTGTAATGCAAGATCATGCACTAGATCATGCATCTTGCAACTTGTTACGATCTCACACTCATTCCTTTTAACATCTTGGAAAAAGGAATTTGCAAGCAAGTCATTGAAATACTTGTTGCCTTCGTCTTCCATCCTCCCATTTGATGGCCTGAGAAAACCATCAGCCATCCAAAGTTGAACCAGCTCTTCCCTTTCAATTTCAAAATCTTTAGGAAAAATAGAACAGTATGCAAAACATTTTTTCAGTGATGGCGATGACAAGTAATCAAAAATGCGCAAAACTTTATCTCCATCCTGACAATCCCAAATATTAATGTTTAGAATTGACTGCCACTCCTGTGCCTGCTTTCCGTGAAGAGTTCCTCCCATAACTTTAGCAAGCAATGGAATCCCTCCACATTTCTTTGCAATCTCTATTCCAATAGACTCCAAGTCTGAAGCTATTGTTTCTCCTCCACCCCTGCTCACCGTTTGCTTGATAATGGACCAACATTGATCATCTGAAAGTCTCCCTGGCTCGTGCTGAATCCCAGGAGAAGTCTCCATCATGTCTGCTACTTTCTTACTGCGGGTTGTAACAACAACAGCATTCCCATTCATGCTGTTAATTTTTAACAATCCCTCCTTCAAATCATCCCACTTATCATAGTCTTCATTCCACACATCATCAAGAACAAGAAGAAGTGTTTTCTTTTCCAGCTTTTTCTTAAGCTTTGCCATAATTGCATGTAGATTGCTCAACATACTTGTAGTTTCATCAACATTTTGCAACATCTCTCCTAATATCCTCCTTTTACTGAAATCATCAGAGACACAAACCCATAGAGTCACATCAAAATGGTTTTTCTCCCTCGCTAATTGACAAATTTTCTTTGCTATGGTAGTCTTTCCAAGACCTGCCATCCCCACAATAGGGACAACAGACAGAACTTGTTGACCGATCGAACCAATCAGCAATTCCATGATTTTAGAGATATCATTGTCTCTTCCTACTACAACTTCTGAGCTTCCAAGCAAGGAATCTGTCTCTCGGTCTATATCCCGGATAACTTCAGGAGCACTCTCTACATGTAGAGATGCAATTCCCAGCCCAAATCCGGCTGCATCTTTCCAGATCTCATCCAGTGATCCATTGATCTCCTTAACTTTTTTACGCATATTCAGACGGAATGCAACAGGGTTGTGCAGTGAAAAGCAGTCACGTACCTTTCCCTTCTTTTGGTCTTTACGGAGAATCTCATAAGCAACCTCGTCTAGAACATCTTCAGCATCGTAAGCTACATCTTGTAGTTTCTCCAGCCAAACCTTCACAGAATCGTCTATGACTGCCCTTCTTGCTGCATCTGGGAGCACATCTCTGATCATGATCAAGGACTGCTTGAGCTTTCGCAGCTGTCCCTCCAATCCCCAAGTAAGTTTGATCCATTCAGCAGCTATGGAACTGACCCTTGTCAAAGTCTCCTCCATGGCAAACGTAAGATAGAGCTCTGCTGTCATATTCTCTTGTTTTCTTTGGGAAATCAAAGAAGAAAGATTGAGGAAAAGAGAGATAAGAATGGTCCGACAGTTGTGAAATAGAGATGAAATGAAGAGTGTCTTTGAATGATGAGATGCGTTCAACTTGAAAGCAAGAAGTATATCGTTTTTTTTTTTTTTAATATTTTTTACATTAAAAAATATTAATTTAAAATAAAATAAATAAATAAAATTTATTTTAAAAAAAAAAACGTAATTGATTGATGGCAGCTGGCAGCTGGCAGCATCTTCCACAAACCACTGCTGTCAAATTTGCCATGCTGAAGGCGAAGAAAATGACCCCACCTTCTTATCTTGTGTGTCCAAATCCATCTGAGCTTGTAAGAAAGTAGTGTCAGTACATAGACTTTATTTATTAATAAAAATAAATAAACTTAACGAGGCAGAAAAAAAACTTTAATAATAGCCTGATAGACCATGTTATTGTTAAAAAATATAATAAATCTCATAGTTAATTATTTAATAATTAATAAATATTAGAATTTGAAAAGTAAAATATATTTATTTACTTATTATTATTAGTTTATTATTTATATTTTAATTAATTTTAAGAGTAAAAATTAAAAATAAAAATAAGAGGTAAGGAAATAAAGAAGAGAAAAACGAACCCTAACAACCGTAATCTTGTTTGCTGCTTATAATATACTCTCTTCAATAAATGATAGCAACTCATTGTGTCCAAGAAAAGGGTGAGTTCATGTTTACTGAACTTGAACTGCTAAATCTTTCTCATCTCATTTCCAAATCTTCTATTTTGTGTTCAATAAACGAGTTCATGTTTACTGAAAAGGGTGACTTTCTTTCCTAATTCCAGAAAATGGCAGCAGGGTTTCTTCTTATGTTTCCAGAAAATGGCTACTGAAAGGATTGGACTTGCTTGGGGATTGGAAGGGCAGCTAGGAAATGAGAAATATTTTAAAGATGAAACGAAGTGTGTTTGGGAACGAAGAGAACATTAAAGCAGAGAAAGTTGCATGAAGGTCCCTCCCTCAGCTATAATAATTGATTGATGGTACGTGCACCGTGGCAGCACCTTCCACGAACCACTACTGTCAATTTGTCATGCCATGGCTAATAAAAAGAAACACTTTCGCTTCTGTCGACATATTGTATTTAGTTTAACTTTTTGCAGATTTTTCGTAAATTTATCACTAGATTTTTACCCACAGAAAATCTTGCAAAGGCCTAACATGCATTCCCCACCCCCGCCATGAGATTCAATGTCGACCATTCCAAGACCTTCGTCTGCATGTATAGCTAGCCAAAACGTTTTTAACAATTCATTTAAAGTGTATTTCTTTTAGAGGTTGTGATTGAGGTTGGGGTTAAATAGAATTTAATTATAGACAAAACTTAATTATAAAAAATAATTTTTTTTTTATGAATTTCATACACAAAACTAACTTCTAAAACCAATAATCACGCTCTATAAGATAAAGTAAATGTTTGTGATTGTATTTGCACACTTTTTTAAAAAATTTAAATTATTTAATTATTTTTTTATTTTAAATTAATAAATTTTAAATATTTTTAAATTATTTTGAAATATTAATATCAAAAATAATTTTTAAAATATTAAAAAATTATTTTAATATATTAAAATAAATACTTTAAAAAATAACCTATAATACATTTTCAAATATTAAAATAAAGTTTGTTTTGAAATGATGAGATACGATTTCAAATTCAAAACAGGGGGGCCCTTCCTTTTTGATGAAAGTAGTTACTTACTGGACAATGAGACCTAGCTTCAATGTGTTTTGAATGCAGTTGCAATAGACAAGCATGACAATGGGCTTATAGATTGTGAAACATAATGCAAATAATGAGTAATTGGCTTTCAAATTTTGTTTTGAGTGCTTATGACTAAATTTGTTTACCAGACAAGGTTTTTTTGAATCACTTTTAATGGTTGAATTCAGAAAAAATCTTTCCAAACTCATATCTATTTTTTAAATATTTTTAAGGTAAAAAAAATATTTAGGATAAATTTCTCTAATTAAATAGAACTATTTAATACAAAAGTCAACCGAGTTAGTGGTTAAAATGAATGCAAACGACATTGTTCTGTACAAGGTGTTGTTGCTAAATTACTCATGATATAAATAAACTTCAGCTGTTGACTTTGCCTTTCACTTTTGCTTTGAAGATGAGAAAACGTGCAGGAATAGTCCTTTCATTGAGAAGCAACATGGTTTCTATTGATTCTCTTTTGCCTTTCACTTTTGCCTTTCATGACATAAATAAGCGTGTTTTTCCTTTGATTAAATTTGATGCTCTTTTTTTCCTTCTCAGCCTTGGATTACAAACAATGCAACGCAGCCAGCAACGTATGAGTCTGTTTCATTGCTTTTTTTAAAATCTCCAAGCTGGATAAAAATAGACTCAGGTTTTGCTTGCCATCTTTATTTTTGTTCTTGCAGGGTTGTGTTAAACATAGTTTAGTTTTCAAGACTTGTTGAAGTTTCTAAAACTTTCTGGATGAATTAAAATCGACTTTGAGGTTGGAATGAGTTTTGTAGAGGCTGTTGAATTTACCACAACTAATTAAGTTGCTTTTTTCGTCTTGTGCATGCAAATCTTATATCAGTGGAGAAAAACTTAATAGAGAGGCTGTAAAGCCTTGCTCAGATCACATCAGCACTGCAATTTAGACTTGAATAAAATTGTTATATATTAGGATCAAACTGGCTCTATCATTCTCAGCAGCCACTATTATTCTCAGCAGATCAGAATTTGTTTATCCTTGGAAAAAATCTTCACCATCCAAGCAATAAGTTTGATTTCTCAAACTTTTCTGCCCTTAAAGTTGGGTATATACTGTAGACGAAATATAAACGAAATAGCAGAAACTAAATTAGAAATAACATAATCCATCATGTTGTTATTAGAGTATATATTGACTTAGTTAAAAACTAGTTGCCAAAAATATTTTAATTTTTTTCAAAAATGCTATCAGAAAATATGCTGCCAAGTGCTTAAGAACTCATGTGTCCCTCTGGAAGCTTTTCATGCTGTGGTAAATCCTGAAACTGTCGTTTTCAGGGCAGCCCCAGACATGCCATGCTACAATGTCTTCAGATAAAAAGGTTAGATCTCTCAAATCTCTGCAGATCCAAATTAATCTGTCGGTTCCCACAAAAATAGAACAATGCCATTTGATGCAGTGATTGCCATTCAATTGTCATTGATTTGGTGCTCCCCTCTTTATTCTTTGCTGTAACTTTCTTTTGCCTGAGATTTGGTCCTATGGGTTTGTCTCAACATGACGATCCATGTTCTTGAACTTACATCTGAAATTATTTGCTAACAAAGTATAAATGAAATGAGAATAAAATAATTATATAAAAAAATTTAATATATATATATATATATATATTTGAATCTCAAAAACATAAGATAAAAAAAGTTAATTATTGTTAATTTTTTAAACCATGACCCGAGTTATAAGACCGAAAGTATTATATATAAAAAAATCATGAGGGTTAAACTTACATAAATTAACAATACAAAAAAATAAAAAATAAAAAAAATACAATAAAAATAATGAGGATTAAAAGTGCAATAAAAAATAAATAAAAGGGCAAGAACATATTTTAAATTTAAAAGTTAAATTGAAACGAATAAAAAATATTAACAAAACAAAAAAATTTAAAAAAAAGACTAAAATGAAAAAAAATAGTATTACACTATAAACTTAGATCGCTGTAAAATTAAAAACAACAAAACTTTTATAAGAGGTTCAATAAAAAAATAAAAAATAAAAAGAATAATCATGAAATCTAAAACATCTAAATATAATATAAAAAATTAAATATGCAGAATTCTTCATCATGTTTTTTTACAATAAAAAAAACTCTTAAATATAAATTAAAATATTTATGCACATTTTTAATTAAACAAATCAATAACAATCGTGTAAAATAATAAGAAAAATTAAAACAAATTAATTTTTTAAAAATTAATTTTAATATTAATACATCAAAATAATTTAAAAATATTATTTTTTTATATTTTAAATTAAAAAAATTAAAATTTTTAAAAAAACTTATATTTTGAAATGATAGATGCATACAACTTGAAAGCAGAGAGTCCCTCTCGCTGTATTAATTGATTGATTACCACGTACGAAGGTAGTGTCAGTACATAGATTTTATTTATTGATAAAAATAAATAAACTTAACGAGACAGAAAAAAAATTAATAATAACATGATCCTGGTATTTTACCCACACTGATATATTATTAAAAAATATAATAAATCTTGTAGTTAATTCTTTAATAATTAATAAATATTAGAATTTGAAAAATTAAAATATAAATATTTATTTTTTATTATTAGTTTATTATTTATATTTTATTTAATTTTAAGAGTAAAAGTTAAAAATAAATTAAGAGGTAAGGAAATAAAGAAGAGAAAAAAGAACCCTAACAACCGTAATCTTGTTTGCTTATAATATACTATCTTCAATAAATGATAGCAACTCATTGTGTCCATGAAAAGGATGTGTTCATGTTTACTGAACTTGAACTGCTAAATCTTTCATTATCAAATCTTCTATTTCGTGTTCATGATAGCTACCCAGACTTTCTTTCCTATTTCCAGAGAACAGCAGCAGAGTTTCTACTTACGTTTGCCTTGGAGAAGACTTTGACAAGGGTGAGTTCCATGGCTACTGAAAGGATTGGACTTGCTTGGGGATTGGAAGGCCAGCTGCAAAAGCTCTGTTAGGAAATGAGAAACACTAAAGATTAACTCTTTTTTCTTCAATAACTTCTCTCTTCTACTTTTTTTTTATCTATTAAAATTAATTGTGAAATATTTTAAAGATGAAATGAAGTGCGTATTGGAATGCATTGAACATTAAAGCAGAGAAAGTGGCAGAGGGTCCCTTCCTCCCTCTACTAATTGATTGATGGCTGTTGGCAGCATCTTCCACGAACCATCACTGTCAATCTATCATGCCATGGCTAATAAAATCCCTCTATCATGCCATGGCTAATAAAATTCCACAGACGCCTCTGTCGGCATATTGTATTTACTTAGTTTAACTTTTTGCAGATTTTTCCTTTTACATTTTTCTTAAATTTCTCAATACATTTTTAGCAACAGAACATCATAAATTTCTCACTGTCAATCTGTCTCACCTAATGATATTGCTAGACCTTTCGTCGTCTGCTGCATATGTAGCCAGCCAACTCCCTCGATCCTATGTTCACATTAAACCTAGGACAGATTCAAAGATGATGCAACTTATTAATCTATATATATTGAATTTCCGTAATTACTCTTTCTAGAACACAAAGAACTCACAAGAAAAATTACAAAATTCCGTAATGTTTTGGAATGGGGAGATGCATTCAACTTGAAAGCAGAGGGCCCCTCCCTCACTGTATTAATTGATTGATTGCAGCTGGCAGCATCTTCCACGAACCACTGCTGTCAAATTAGTCATGCAAAGGCGAAGAACATGACCCTACCTTCTTATCTTGTGTGTCCAAATCCATCTTAGCCTGTAGACAACATGAAAGCAGAGGGTCCCTCCCTCTTGACACGCGCAATGAATCTAAGAAAGTAGTGTCAGAACAGAGACTTCGGTTGTGTATGAAATTAGGATTGAAACTATATTTTTAAAATTTTTGAATTTTTTTATTTTAAATTAATATTTTTATATGATTTTAATATATTAATATTAAAAATAATTTTTAAAAATATAAAAAAATATTTTAAATCATATCCGGTACAATATTTCCGTAATCTGTTATTCTTCGAAAGGTTGTTTTCTAGGATTTTATTTTTTGAATTTCTGCTCTAAAATCTGGAATTTTCTGCTATTTTTTCTGTTATATAAATTTGTTGAGCCATTTATTATTATGTTACAGTTCTGATTGCTTTAGGGATAATTAATATAATTTGTGAACTCAGTGATTGCTCGTTTCCTTCCTTTTAAAAGGAGAAAATTACTCTATTCATTTTGAAGTTTTGCATGCTATTTATATATTGCTTCTTCTTTTCTGCCCGTAGTTTTCAAGTATACGGTTTCAAGTATCTTAATACTAACTTGAACACCCAAACAATTAGTCAATAAAAACTTTTTAAAAAATAGAGGATTGTTATTATAATTGATTTAATAACTAAAAAGTCCTTATAATTTAACGTTACAACTAAAAAGAAATTTCAGAAAGTCCAGTCAACCCTATGGAACCAAAAACTTTTAACAATAAAAACTTGTTGTATATCATTTTTATTTTATTTTTACATAAAAAGGTAAAATAAAAATTGAAATAAATGATAATAAAAATAAAATTTTAATTTTTTTTAAAACACTTTTTTTTAAATAAAAAAAGCACTGTCATGCTTGGCTAAAACAATTCCACATTAGCCTCTGTCAGCGTTGTAAGTATTTAGAATAAGTTTTTGCGCATTTTTATTTACATTTTTCGTAAATTTCTCACTAGATTTTTACCCACAGAACATCTTCCAAAGGCCTAACATGCATTTCCCACCTAATCTCATTTTGATTTCTCATCAAAATTACCAAACTTGTTTGAATTTAGTTTGACACAAAATCACCTCTTAATTAATAATCTCATAAATACTAATCTCATTTTGATCAGGTAAATAGTTTTGTTTTTGAATTATTAACTTTAGTGATTTTCACCATTTTTACTCCATTCATGTTGTGGAATTTATGCTTTCCAGCCTCCTGCAACTTTTAGTGATTATTTTATCATAAATCACGACTGATTATAACCCAAGACTGAGCATGCCTTTTGTCTTCTTGATTTGAGACTTTCATGTGAGTAAATTATTTCTGAAGATTCGAGACTTTCAAGCTTGCACTTCTTGGCCAGTTTGGTTAAGAAGAACAAACGAGGGAAAAGAAATATGGGGTTTTCTTGCTCTTTTCTAGTTTACTCACAGAGAATTGAAAGGGACAAAATAAGATCAAGTTCATTGAAATTTATGGATTGGTATAGTTTAGGACTTTTGGTACTATGATGTGCATGAAAACCCAAAGCAACACAAAATTCCCAACTTCATGTTTCTGCTGTCAGGGGCTGAAATTGCTGAATGGATGATATATTTAAGAGTGTGGTTATAGTTATTTTTATTTTATTTTAAATTAATATATTTTTAATAATTTTAGATAATTTTGATATGTTGATGTCAAAAATAATTTTTAAAAAATAAAAAATATATATTATTTTAATATATTTTAAAATAAAAAATAACTTAAAAAAAAACTATTACTATAATTTCAAACACATTCTAATTGCTTGATCGGCTTTTCGGGCTACCTAGATTTCGACTACTGTATTGCTCATCGCTACTTGCAGAATGTTTATCGACAATATTTAGAATAAAATCTAATATCCCCAGTTTAGTTGGGAAAATGGAGAATTTATATGCTTGCTACTACAATTATATTCTCAATACCTCCCTTTTTTTTTATCTTTTACAACTTCTTTCTTTTACTTTTTTTTTATTAAAATATTTTTTATTTTAAATTAATATTTTTAAATATTTTAATCTACTAATATCAAAAATAATTTTTAAAAAATAAAAAATATATATTATTTTAATATATTTCTAAATAAAAATCATTTAACAAATTAACCCACTCAAATTTATAAACGTTTTGGAATGATGAGATGCGTTAACTTGAAAGCTGAGGGTCCCTCCCTCACTGTATTGATTGATTGATGGCAGCTGGCAGCATCTTCCACAAAGCACTTCGGTCAAACTTGGCATGCTGAAGCTTTTTTGGAAACACGAGTTTTTTTTAAAATTATTTTTTTATTAAAAATTAAATTTTTTATATTTTTAAAATTTTTAATGAGTAGATATCAAAAATAATTTTTTAAAAATAAAAAATATTATTTTAATATATTTTTAAATAAAAAACATTTAAAAAAATAACTGTAGTTATATTTTATTATTTTAAAAGGACCTTCATTCCAAAAATTTTATAAAATTAATTGTGAAGAATTTTAAAGATAAAATGAAATGTTATTTTGAAATGAAAAGAACATTAAAGCAGAGAAAGTTGCATGAGGGTCCCTTCCTCCCTATACTAATGATTGATGGCTGTCGGCAGCATTTTCCGCGAACTGCCACTGTCAATTTATCAGGGTATTTAAAAATGTGATTATAGTTATTTATTAAAGTAATTTTTATTTAAAAATCTATTAAATTAATATTTTTTTTATTTTTAAAAAATTATTTTTAATATTAATACATTAAAAAAATTAAAAAATATATTAATTTTCAAAAAAATATTAATATCAAAAATAATTTTTTTAAAATAAAAAATATTAATTTAATATTAATCTCTTTTAAAATACTTTTAAAACATAAAAAAAAATATGTACACGTTAACCTCTGTCGGCGCTATATGTATTTAGAATAACTTTTTGCGCATTTTTATTTATATTTTTTGTAAATTTCTCACTAGATTTTTATCCACGGAACATCCTGGGAAGGCCTAACATGCATTTCCCACCTAATTTCATTTGATATCTCATCAAAATTATAAAAGTGGTTTGAATTTAGTTTGACACAAACTCACCTCTTAATTAATAATCTCATTTTGATGGTTTTGTTTTTGAATTATTAACTTTAGTGATTTTCACAATTTTTACTTCCCTCATGTTGTGGAATTTATACTTTCCAGCCTCATGCAACTATTCGTAATTAGGCTATCACAAATCACTAACACATTCAATCATGAGCCTCTAATAATAATTAATATAGATTACAAATAAAAAATGACCCAAGAATGGAAAAATACTAAATGTCCAATTCCAAACTCATGGCTAAATAATAATGAAAATAAACTATTAATGAATATTGATGTCTAAAAATAAAGAAAAAATATTGAGCATGGGCTAGAGAGAAGTATGGTGTGAAACTGGTTATTTGAGAATAGATAAAGTTGTTTTTTAAAGTATTTTATTATTTATAATTATTTAAGATGAAATGAAGTGTGTTTTGAAATGATGAGATACGGTTTCAAATTCAAAACAGGGGGTCCCTTCCTCTTTGATTGATTGCAGCTGGCAGCATTTTCCACGAACCAAGGCGAAGAAAATGACACTTCCTTCTTATCTTGCGTGTCCAAATCCATCTAAGTGTGCAGCCACTGTCAATTTGTCATGCCATGGCTAATAAAAGAAACACCAGCAGAGATATTGCTAGACCTTTCGTCGTCTGCATATGCAGCCAGCCACCTAGAGGAATATCTCTACAGTTGGTTTTTATACTAAGATTACCTTGCCTCTCAAATCTAGAAGATATATTATCCATATTAAAACTAGAAAATCTCAAAAAGAAAATAAACTAAGTAATTAATTCATAAACTCACATTAAAATACCAAAATAAAGCAAGAAATCTAGAAAAATAAACATATTTAAAAAAACATAATTTAAAATAACAAACATATTTAATTTGCATTTCCTAATCTTACAGTCTTCTGCCAAGTCTTTCTTTATATATACATATTTAACATGATAGCAACTCATTGTATCCATGAAAACCATGTGTTCTTCTTCAGCTAACTTATCAATCAATCAATCATACATAACACCATGGTTTTATACATAAAGCTTTTATTAAAAAAACTTTTTATATTTATCTATAATCTAAGTTATTTTATACCTATTAAATTAAATAATTTATTCTAAACGAGCTTTCACATAATTTAATTTAAAAAAATAAAAAAATATATTAAATTTCCAAATAAAAACCCATACCTAAATACTAATGAAAAAGAAACTATTAATGAATATGGATGTGTTAAATTAAAAAATATATATTAATAAATATTATTATTTAAAAATATAAAAAAATATTAAGCACGGTATGAAGATAAATATGGTGTGAAATTGGTTATTTGAGAATAGATAATGTTGTTTTTTAAAGTATTTATTATTTATAATTATTTAAAATAACAACCATGTGTAAACATAAAAAATTATTATATTAAAAATATCTAGTTTTTTAAAAAAATGATTTCAACATTCATTTAGGCCACGTTTGTTTTTCAGCTGTTTTTGTGTTTGTGGTGAAACAAACGTAGCAAAGTATTTGGTAACAAACTAAACTGCGTTTTGTACCACAGAACTCACTTAAAAATTGAGTTTGAAATGAAGTTTTTACAAAGCAGTTTTTACATGTTTTTTTAACTGAGTTTCGTAAAACACTGTTTGTTTTTGCTTTTTAAAATCGCTTTTGAAAAAAATTGAAAATTTTATTTTTTTTCTTTGCTTCAAATTGATATATTTTTTGTGTTTTTAGATTATTTTGATATACTGATATCAAAAATAATTTTTTAAAAATACAAATATTATTTTGATGCATTTTCAAATAAAAAACATGTTAAAAAATAATCATAATTACACTTGTACCATTGATCCTATTTTTCACCGGAGATGCTCTAATGTATTTAGTTTAACTTTTTGAAGATTTTTCCTTTCACATTTTTCGTAAATTTCTCACTACATTTTTAGCTACCTTTCGTCGTCTGCTGCATATGTAGCCAGCCAACTCCCTCGATCCGATGTTCGCATTAAACGGAGGACAGAGTCAAAGATGAAGCAACTTATTAATCTATATATATTGAATTTCCGTAATTACTCTTTCTAGAACACAAGAACTCACAAGAAAAATTACAAAATTACACTGTACCCACTCTCTGTCTAATGTTATTTAAAAAATAATAATTTATAAGTCTTCTTCCAAGTCTTTCTTAATTTCCTTTTGATGCAGCAAGTTGTTAAGGACATGATTTTTTTAAAAAAAACAAACATATTTAATTGCATTTCCTAATCTTACGTACAGTCTTCTGCAAAGTCTTTCTTTATATAAACATATATTTGAGTTAAAAAGTATTCTAATGGCCGGCCAGTTGCTTTCTAGGATTCATCTTTTTCGATTAATGTGATGAGATTTGTCATATGATTTAGTATTATTGCAGTATGACGTCATCCATTCACTACTTGTTCAAGGCCCTCAATTATATTTCTCAAATGGGACAAAAACAAATGGCAGACAAGAGAGCTTGCGATCCGCGCATCCGATGTGATCACCCCCTAACACATTAATTGTCAATAATCAGATTAATTATTATTGATCCATGTTTATTTGAACTTATTTGATATCATATTTGTATTTGATTTCATATAAAGAAAAACACTCAAGGTGGCTGCGTTTTCCAGAATCACATGAACTAACCCCTGTTTTTAGCTGGGTTTTCTTTGCCGATGGACTTTTGTTCGAGTGTTGTGCTAATACATAGGTAGCACCGCACCCTGATGTGCCTGACCATATTAATAGTTTACAGAAGTGTGTTGCCATGTGATACTGCGAGATGCCCCCTTGCTTTCTGCTGCAATTCTTTTTTTTTCTTTTTTTTGGTCTGGCTAAACGATGGATATTCATGAACATCATTAGAAAACTAAAATAATTACTGAATTTGACATTAATAACCGTGCACCCCACCCTGTATCAGAAAACTGATTTCTGATATTCTTAACATAGTCTACCTCATAATGATTTTGTCTTAATTGGGTGGTCACAACTGGCAATTAGGTTTCACACTAATTATCTGTCTTGTTCTTGTGTGCACCCACCTATTGCTCCATCGGGTCCTTCATTTTAAAAAATTACTCTGTGTCTACTCTCTGCCGAAGTCTTTCTTTATTGTTTGTTTTTCTTTTTTTAATGAAGCAAGTTGTTGAGTTTGATAATGACAGGATTTTTTTTAAAAAAAAAACAGTTAATTACATTTTCTTGGATGTTTGGAGTAAGCTAGCTGGTCATTATAATCTTACCGCCAATTAATCTTTCTTTCTTTATATATATATGACCAGAGTTAACAAATTGTGATGAAAGTAAGCAGGTTTCACACTAATTATCTGTCTTGTTCTTTTTTATTATTATTCATGATGATACATAGATGAGGTTGTTCTCTACTTCTATTCTTGTATAAACTCAAATTTACATATAAATTTATCCTTCAAATAAATCAATAGAGTTCAACGCAACAGTAACAACAAAACTAACTTCATAATAATTTAATTATTTTAATACAAAAATTAAAATAAATTTATAATTATAGAGAACTAACTGATATAAAAAAATATAAATTAAAAAAAAATAAAAAGTAGTTTCTTTTGGTAGCAAAAAAGACATTTTGAGCACAAGAAAGAGAAAAAAGTGTATGGTGTGAAATATTAAAAGATGAAATGAAGTGTGTTTTGGAATGATGAGATACATTCAACTTTAGACCATAGTTGCATGAGGGTCCCTTCCTCCCTATACTAATTGATTGATGGCTATTAGCAGCATCTTCCATGAACCATCGTTGTCAATCTGTCATGCCATGGCTAATAAAATCCTACAAACACCTCTGTCGGCATATTGTATTTAGTTTAACTTTTTGCAGATTAATAAATATTAGAATTTGAAAAGTAAAATATATATATTTATTTTTTATTATTAGTTTATTATTTATATTTTAATTAATTTAAGAGTAAAAATTAAAATTAAAAATAAGAGGTAAAGTAATAAAGAAGAGAAAAAAGAGCCCTAACAACCGTAATCTTGTTTGCTTATAATATATAAATTAATTTTATATTTTTTTGCTGACCAGATTTGTCGCTTGAAGTCAGGTGTCAACTACTCCTTCAAGGCTCTCAATTTATATTAGTGAAACTAAAGCAGATTTTTACACAAGAAAATGGTGTAAGCACATATTATAATATATTTTTTAATTCTAATATATAAACAAAACCTGAATAGAAAAGAAAAACATTTCTTTCATGTTAAGCAATGATTTACATTTGATTTCTCATCAAAATTATCAAACTTGTTTGAATTTAGTTTGACACAAACTCACCTCTTAATTAATAATTAATCTCATAAATACTAATCTCATTTTGATCAGGTAAATGGTTTTGTTTTTGAATTATTAACTTTAGTGATTTTCACCATTTTTACTCCTCCCCTCATGTGGAAATTATACTTTACAGCCTCATGCAACCATTCCTGATTAAATTATCACAAATCACTAGACATTCATTCAATTATTAGCCTCTAATAATAATTAAAATAAATTACAAATAAAAAGTTACCCAAGAATGGAAAAATATTAAATGTTCAATTACCATAAGTTTCACAGCCATGCCTAAATAACAATGAAAAAAAACTATTAATGAATATAAATGTCTGGTTAAATTAAAAAAAAATTATTAATGAATATTGATGTCTAAAAATAAAGAAAATTTATTGAGCCCGGGACAGAGAGAAGTTTGGTGTGAAACTAGTTATTTGAGAATAGATCAAAGTTGTTTTTAAATTGTTAGTATTTATAATTATTTAAAATAAAAATAATATGAAAATATAAAAAAATATTATGTTAAATTTTTTTTTTTAAAAAAAGGGATTGAACAATTCATTTAAAGTGTATTTTTTTTTTAGAAGTTGTGATTGATGTTGAGGTGAGGTAGAATTTAATTATAGACAAAACTTAACTGTAAAAATTAACTTTTTAATTTTTTTTTTTTATGAATTTCATACACAAAACTAACCTCTAAAACCAACAATCACACTCAGGAAGATGAAGTAAATGTTTGTGATTGTATTTGAAAATCAATTTTAAAAATATTTGAAATTTTTTTATTTATTTTTATTTGAAATTATTATATTTTTATATTTTCAAATTATTTTGAAGTATTAATATTAAAAATAATTTTTAAAAAATAAAAAAATATTTTAATAAATTTATACTTTTAAAAAACCATTAATATATTTTCAAATAATCGAAATAAAGTGTGTTTTGAAATGATGAGATACGGTTTCAAATTCAAAACAGGAATCCCTCCCTCTTTTGATTAATTGCAGCTGGCAGCATCTTCCACGAACCAAGGTGAAGAAAATGACCCTTCCTTCTTATCTTGCGTGTCCAAATCCATCGAAGCGTGTTGACAACTTTAAAGCATAGGGTCCCTCCCTCTCCCTATATCCTCTTGATACGTGTAATGAATCCAAGAAAGTAGTGTTAGTAGTCAGTAGTACATAGACTTTATTTATTAAAAAAATAAATAAACTTAACAAAAACTCAGAAAAAAAATCTAATAGTAATATGGTACCGGACATAACCATTATACCCTCAATTATTAACAATATTACTAGATAAATGAATCCAAGAAAGGAATATCGATTTTTTCTGTCCCAAGCACTATTATTGGTTTGAAAAGTTTGCTTCTTCCATTGCACTCAGGAGAACATTTGGCTCGCAGCAGCTTTTTATTTAGCTCCTTGTAATCAAAATTAACCAAGTTATTTCTTTGTTATTTATCTTTCTTTTCGGCTGTTTTTTTTTAAATACTATTTTTTTTTAATCTTTCTATATTTATTATTGTTGTTGTAAACTAGGTCAGGGATGATAACCAATTACAACCACCAACATCAGTTATTAATTTATTTTGTGTTTCAAAAACGCTTTTAAAAAAATTTAATTTTTTTATTTGCTTTAAATTAATATTTTTTTGTATTTTAAAATTATTTTGATGTGCTGATGTCAAAAATAATTTTAAAAAATAAAAAATATTATTTTGATGCATTTCCGAGTGAAGAACACTTTGAAAAGCAATTGCAACCACACTTCCAAACAGGCTAGCCACCTTTAAGTCTTGCCCAATAAAGCAACGGCTCACATGCAGGTCTATAAGGCCAAACCTAATTATGAACCCTTTTTTTTTAATTTAACAGGGGCCGAACGTGTTATCCGCCCTAACATTTTTTTAAAAAAATTATGTATTGTTTGTATCAGTAGATAACACATTATTTATACAATCCAAAATCCAGTTAATGTGACAGGCTGGCAACTGGAAAATCGGGTTCTTTATTATTTTTACTAAAAAACTGATTTTCAATCTATTTTTGACAAAAAAAATACCTTGGAAACACCTTATAAACCTCCTTGAACCAGTTCATGACCACCAAAAAATTGCCAAAAACTCAAAATCCACTCAAAATAAAAATCTTCCCGAGCTTAGATATTTTTTTTTTGGTGTTTTCAAAGTAAACAAACACCTAATTATAACCCCTTCGTTATATAAAACCTTTTGATGGTCGAAATTGTTTTGGTGGTTGAAATCTTTCCCAACAATCACTTTTTCTCTCCAAGCTGAAATCTGATAACTCTCTATTGAGAAAACTAAAACAATAGAAAAAATAAAGTTAGGTATTAAAATGTATTCCTTTAAAATTCAAATGATTGATCATCTAATATATATCTAAAAAAGATGGAGGACTAAAATAATTTTTTTTAACAAAATTTTCAACCAATCTTCTATGTTATTTGAGATTTTCACTTCAATCCCTTATCTTTCGATTCAACCTTCACTTCTAAAAAAAATATATAATTAATATTTAATTTAGGTTTAAAGGTACCAAATCACGTAAAATAAAAATTCAAAAATCAAAATAAAAATGTATTTTAAAAAAAGAAGCAATACCAGTGTTATATGAGAGAGTGCATCGTAAAAAAACAACAAAAATAATCTCTTTCGATGTATTGTATAATATATGCCACAAACCATCAAAAATAAAATAAAACACGCTTGGATCATTTCCAACAAAAAAAACAACCTTAACTAGGTTTTTTTAATTTTAATTATATTTATAACATAAAAAAAATAATAAAACGATTGGTGAATCTACTGGGCATCAAGACACGTGTCTCTATTCAATCATTGGAGCAGCAGTCCATTTTGCCTCACGGTCAACTTATCTTGCCTGGCCTTTTATCCATCTGTCTGGGTGATGTTGCTGGGCTTTGGGCTGGGAGCATGATTGTTTTTATTCTTGGGCCTGCTGCCTATTGCGTTTGACTCATCAACTCATTTTGCATCTGCCTTTACTCTGCCTCTCTTCACCTGGTTTCCCGCCCTGCCCTTCCCTCTCAATTGAAGCCACCAATGGGAGTGCATCTTGCATCAACTTTGATTGATGAGAGTTTAGGTATGAATTTTCAGCTTGATTTGAGTCGCTATGCTAATCTATCTCTTTTCTTTACATGGTTTTGCATTCCTGCTTTCTCTCTTCTGCACAGTGGTGTAGCTCTATTGGAATTCAATTTACCGTCGTTGGTTTTTTATTATCTTCCAGGTTTCCATTGTTTTTTCTCACCCATTTTCATTTGAAAGTTTTTTTCCCATGTATTGTCCCGAATTTATTCATTTATTTATAGTTGAATTTAGCTCAGTGGTGTTATTTTCTGCTTTCTTTCTCAGGATTTCGGCTCTTTTGACGACCTTTTGCTGGGGCAACCACCTGATGTTCCATGGATTTGGTTGCGTGATGTTGCTCCAGTTCGTGATTTGCAATTATTCTCTATGATTCGTAGTTTTATTTCTTTTCAGAGACCCTGCTGATTTCTTTTTTTCTTTTTCTTTTTTGGGAAGCACTTTTTGATCAGGTTTAAGAGCATGTCTGAGCTTCCTCCTATTTTTGATTAGTGGTTTTATGATGAGTTTAGGAATGTTGTGTGTGTTTGATTGCCTTTGACTAGGCACGATCGAATAGCCTTTGTCAGGGTTATATGACCCTTCAGCTGGTTCTTAAGCAGGTATGGTTTTCCTTCACTGCATTCATTTTCGTATAGCTAAATGTTTTTCTCAAATGGTTTCGATATCGACTTTGCCTGGGTCCATCTTTTTTTGGCCTTCTGCTGTTCTGTTTCTTTAGAATCTGTCTCTACAGACTACTTTCTTCGCTTTTCTTTTAAGGATTTTGCTGCTTTTTTAGTTCACAGCTTGTGAAAAAAAGGGTGTACTGACACCCTTTCATCTAAAGCTAGATAGCTTCAGCGCTTTAGTTAGGTCTGCTGAAACTTCGTCCGGCGTCCGCTGTTACCTGCAATGTTTTTTCTTCCAGGTTTGTGTCTGTCCTTTCTCATTTCGATTTGGTTCTTATATTTTTTTAAGCTTACGTCAAGAAAGCTTCCTAACAAGTGGTGAGCCCATAACTTTATTTTGACCTTAACTTGGTGCTCCTGCCTTTTTATGCACTGTTCCTGCTGTGTCGTTTAATCCAGGTTAGTTTCGTTTCCTTTTTCACTGATCTGCTCTTTGCTTAAGGGAAGGAGGGTGTCATTTAATGTTTGTTAACATTAGTTAAAGGACCCTAGAGTAATGTAGGGAACTCGGGGAATAGGATGAGTAGATGAAAACCAAACTCGGGGAATAGGATGAGTAGATGAAAACCAAACACACAAGATGAGATAAACAGTTATGTTCTAATGTTTCCAATCTATCAAAATTGAGTTTCTTCTTAAAATAAAGTGTATTCAAGTCTTCATTGCCACATCACCCTCCAATTGTCCATGTCGTTTTGCAGCTCACAGTAAATTAGGTGCCTGGAATACTTCAATTCACTCCACTCCCACTGCTGCTGCCATCAATTCCGCTCTATACTATGAGTATGAGCATGGCTGGCTAGGAGGATTTGTGGGTATATTAACAAATTAGCAAGTTGCTTCTTTGATCTAGATGTTTAGTAAAGGTGATGCCAGGGGAAATTATAAGGGTGGTCTTGGCATCCGGACTGCTAGAGAAGCCATCTTTAGATGGCAGCAAAAGGATTTCTTCCCTGGCATGCTAGAATTCCTGCAGACATTTGCAACTACCTTTTCCTCTCATGTGTTTACAGGTATCCTGTATCGTCAAAGAATGACGAGTCACACAATATAGGCTAACAAGTTTTAACATTACAGTTAATTGCTCTAATTCTTCTTCTGCACATTACCTTCCTTTCTCAAAGAGTTGGCTTGGAAATACTTATTATCTTATATATTCCATCTTTTTGTTGCTTTCGATTGTGGGTTGTTGTTGTTGTTGTTGTTGAGGACGGTTGCATTCCGATAGCGGCCTCTTACCTACTTTTGTTCTATGTTTGCTCATGTGCTGTTCATTATCAGGTTGTCATTCTTCATTGCTTGCTTCATTTGTTAGCTGCAGTAATTTCTTTTTCTTTTTTTGGCCTTCTGCTGTTCTGTTTCTTTAGAATCTGCCTACAGATTAGTTTCCCACTCCTCTTCTATGGCATCCGAAGCAGATATCAACAGCAACTCACATCCCTCGTAAATCAACATGTCTGGTGGGTCAGCACGAACAAACTTTTTGTGCCCAAATTGGCCTTGTAGGTGAGTTGGAAACCTTGTAAATTGGGAACTGCCACCATGTTGATCGGGATTCTTTATGTGAATTATAAATGAGCCCTCACGTTCGATGTTAAGCGACTCTTGAGGCTCGTTTTCCTTGTCTTTTGATGGCAATTCTAGCTTGTACACCAAATGAGCATGCATTCTCTTGCCTGGATTGTGCCTTGGTATCCGATAAATGCCTTCTCCTAATGCTCTTGCTGGATACTTGTGTCGAAGCCCTCTCGTCGCAGCAGTGTCATATTCCTCTGAGATGCAACAAGTAAATAAAATATTTATGATCAAATTGATGTCCATGAAACTGCAACAAAATTCAATGCTGACTTCTGGAAGACTTTTACATCCCATTTCTTCTATCAATCTCAAACAAGGGCTCTTTTTCATTGTTCACTACCTACAATCCAAGAGAAAAAAGAAAGCACATTCATTGCTCTAACTACTAACTCTATTGTAAAACTTTGAGAGAAAAAATAAAAGTACTAGCATATTATATATTAAACACATATTTTTGGACAATCTATTACAATTAATTACCTGGCTTCCACGCCCTGGCTCGAGCCATTGTGAATCTATTACAATGAATTACCTGGCTTCCACGCCCACCTTCACTTCCATTCTTGCCTGCAGAAGCACTACTACTTCCACCATCATGATCAATACTGCTGAAATTTGAAGCCAGATTGAGGGAATTGCTTCTCCTCAACCGCTCTCTCTCCAGACTCTGGCCTTAGTACCAAGTACAAACGTTGAACGTCATATATATAGAAGAAGAATATTTCACCTTTTTCCTACATAATTTTTCAGTTTTTCCATAAATAAAATGCTGCAAGTTCGTTTTCTAGAGGATGATCAAAATACCATGGGAGGGGAGAAGAAGTTTTGAAGGAGTGAGGAAGAACATGTCATGCGTTTCTGCATGGGGTTTTTCCCTACACACCGATTGAGAAGGAGAGAAATTAGGAAAGGATACTGAATTCTGTTATATCAAAAGTAAAAGTTTCTGTTACATCCTTAGGGTATTTATCACAACCCAGACTGTTCCCTCGATTCTATATTTCCCTTAGCCATTACACGTGGCTTGACTATTTTATTTAGAATTATCCGGGCTGCATGAAACGCAACCGTTTAACTAATGTTTTAAATTCTTTGCCGCTTCCTTCCAACGCTGTCGTTTATGCTTGATTTGAATTAAATCCCTCTTCTTCTGTGTTAGCCCTCATCTTCTTTGTTTCCAGTCGTGACATAAAACCACTCGTGAGTACTATATTGATAACAATAAGTTCCATAAATAAAAAGAGAGAGAGAGAGAGAGAGAGAGAGAGAGACAAAACCTGAATCTCAACCACGGGAGAGGAGTCCGTGGGGAAACTCTATTCCCTATTAGAGGACCTGCAGACAAATGGAGTACTGATGAATGCAAGAACTGAGAAGTGGTGGTGTTTAACATGTTTGCAAACTCAGAAAGGAAAGCAGCATGCAGGACACCTCACAGTACGAGAAACTCCTACAAGGAGACACGTTTCCTATGTACAAGCCACGCCACGAACGTATAGGGAACTGGAAACTGCCTGCAACTTGTCAAAAAAACAGCAATATTTCACGAACCTTAAACGACAAGGAATGAAGGTATAGGGTACTAACGACATGTCATCACCATTGGCAATGTCTGTAGGGTTTATAAATCATGTATACTTTTAATTCTTTTAAATCAGTTAGAGTTAAAGACTAGACAGCTTACAAGTTATAAGTTTCAGATGCTCTTTTTTTTTAAATAAATTTTTTTTCTCAGAATAACTATATAATATTTTTTGAAGGACAGCTAGCGGATTTCGGCAAATTTTATCAACGTGAATTCATCCAAGACTGATCATAGCTGAGGTATTTAGTATATTTCACTATATAATTATCTTGTGATGTTTATAAATAAATGAGAGTAGGAAAAGCTACTGGGAGGCTTAGAAGCAGGTATAAATAAATAAAGGATACTATGATAATTGAATAAAACTTGATAAATATAAATAGAAAAAAGAAAGAAAGAGGGATCTGAAAATTAAGGGGGAGTAACGGGAGAAGAGAAGAAAAGGAAAAGAAGAAGAAGAGAAAAGAGAGAAAGATAAAGGAAGGAGAAAGGAGTTAGAGAAAATAAGTTAAAATGATAAGATTTATGCTTCGATGTGTATAATGTGTTTTCTTTAGCTATAGAATTCTGTTTTGTTGAATATTAGGGTTTTGAAGATTTTATTTTGGGTTTGATTGATGAATTGATTTGAATTTTATGGATTGATTGTTATGGATAATGAATTATTTAGTTGATTTTAGAAGATTATAGGTAAAGATGATGATTTTGAGTTATGATTTTGTTTAAATTGTGAATTTGAGTTAGAAATCTTGAGATAATAGTAGATTTTCTGTGGAAATTTTGGGTTTGAGGTTGAAGATAGGGGTAAGCAAAAAAACAAAAAAACCAATTAAACCGAGAAAACCAGAAAAAAATAACTGGAAAAACTGAACCGTGAAAAAAAACCGATGAAACCGATTAGAATTTTTAAAAAATTGACTGGTTCGGTTTGGTTTCGGTTTATAAGCATG
Source organism: Populus trichocarpa (assembly GCF_000002775.5). Taxonomy (NCBI): domain Eukaryota; kingdom Viridiplantae; phylum Streptophyta; class Magnoliopsida; order Malpighiales; family Salicaceae; genus Populus; species Populus trichocarpa. The sequence continues at coordinate 211,622 of NC_037298.2, read as the reverse complement.
AAACCGAAAAAACTGAACCGAACTAAACCTAAACAGGAAAAAAAACTAAGCAAAACTGGAAAAAACCAAGCTAAACCGGAAAAACCGAGCCAAACCAAAAAAACTGAGAAAAACAAAAAAAAAACCAGTTTTTGTTCTAAAATAACGGAACCGAATCGAAACTGATCGGTTTGAACCGGTTTTGGTTTTTTTTAAAAAAACTAGTTTGGTTACTTTTTTTTTATAAAAACCAAACCGAAAATGATCACCCCTAGTTGAAGATTATGAAATTTCAGTTTGGTCCCTCAATTTGTGAAAATTTCAGTTTAGTCCGCAAACTTTGGAAAAATTACAGATTGGTCCCTAGAGCGTAATATGAGATTCTGGATAGAAGAAAAGATGAATTATGGGCAGAATTTCAGTATAGTTATGAATTATACCACTTTCAATTTGGTCCTCCTATTTGATAAAAATTACAATTTGACCCTAAAAATTTGACAAAATTCCAGAATGGTCCCTGGAGCATAATTAGAGTTGCTTGACAGAATTGAGGATGAATTATGGGAAAAATTCCAGTACAGTCATGGATTTATGACAATTTTAGTTTGGTCCTTGAAATTGACTAAATTATAATTTGACCCCTAAAAATTTATAAAATTCTAGATTGGTCCCTAGTTGTAATATTAGATTTTTTAGATTGGTTTGACTAATATTTGAGGGTTATTTAGTAAATTATTATCAAGTCTTATTATTTATTTTCTTATGAATTAGATTTCGGGAAAACCATATAATTTTCGGGTTTTTGGGAAAAATAACTAGTTTTGGTTCAAAAACATATAGGGTTATGGAATAGACCCTTAGTTAAGTGTATTAAATAGGTTGTATGCTCTTTCGATTCATTTTTGAATATGTCTTCTTTTTATTCAGATAATCCTGATATTCTACCAGTGGGATATCAGTAGGATTTCCTTCAGTATCTGCTTTCAAGTTATGTTTGCTTTCTAGTCAGGTGAGTGGATAATTTTCCATATGCATGTGAAATATTATAGATACTTGAGTTGTTAATAAGAATTGGATCATGCTTCTTGATAATATATAATTGACTTCTGAAATGACAGCTCCTCATTTGATTGATGTCACGAGTTGAGCAGTGATTATGATTATGAACCTATGGTATGCCAGTCAGAATACCCATGCTAACAGGATAGTGTTAGTCTTTGTGCTCATCGTATCTGAACCCTAGTTGGTCGGAGTAGTGACCAACCTGTGTGGACTGATCATCCCATAGTACGGAGCCTCATGCTCATTGCATTTTAATTTTGTGATGAGCTTTACCTTATGATATTCTTGTTATGACTTATTTGAGAAACCTTCCTATAAGAACCTAAAACCATAATTGTATATACATTCCTCATTGTTATATCATCTCGTGTGTGTATATTGAACATTATCTACTCAATGAGTTGTTGAACTCACTCTCTCATTATTTATCTTTTCAGGTTTATAGCTTGTTAGTGAGTCATTTTTGTTGGACCTTCAGAATCTGCTTTTTTGGTAGTAATTTGTACCTTTTCTTTTATGTCTAATTAGTACCCCACAACTATGAATTTGTATTAACTCTTGTATTAAAACAATTAATTATATTATAAAGTTAGTTTTGATGTTACTGTTGCGTTGAACTCTTATTGAGTTATTTAATAGATAAGTTTGTATGTAAGTTCGAGTTTGTATAAGTATGAAATCTTGAAAGGAAATATTGTCTATGTGACAGTTATGAATTCGGTAATTGGATTATGACATATCTTGTTTATACCGAGCATGCCTTTTGTCTTCTTTGTTTCAGACTTTCATGCAAGTAAATTGTCTTCTTTGTTTCAGACTTTCACCAACTCTCGTAAATAAATCATAACAATTAAAGCTAATACATCCAAACCCGCAACCCCTCAATCCAATCAGCCACCTACTCGGTGACTTGCCGAAACCCACAAATTACAAACACCCCCTTGAGTCAAATAGTCCATAAACTAGCCTCAAAATCATCTATCAATAGCAAATGGAAACATTTTCGAATAAAATACACTTATCACTAAAAAATTAATTACCTGAAGATCAAAAGTAAATACAATTCAACTGTGGTTATGCAAAAGAAGTAAAAAACCCTTCTCTCAAAAACTTCTAAAAGTATAAACAAAGGGATGGAAATACATGGGAAAATATCCGCTTATTAGAAACAAAACAAAAAAAAAAAACCATCGAACCGAGATGGAAAGAGAGATTATTTCTATGATGGGGAGAGGGAAAGAAAGGAAGGAGAAAAAAGAAGTGCCAGAATGTTGTGTTAATCCATTCACCAGGCATGAAAAGCAGACAACAAATTTAAGTAATTCATGTGTTTTGTTTTGTTGAATTGATACATGCAGTGAAGAGTGCAAGAAGGATATGCCAGTGACTTTATAAGTTTCCAAGGCCGTAGTCTTGATGCTAAAATCAAGATGAATTCTGGTTAGTTAAGTTCCATAATGCAGTCTTGATGCTAAGAGGCACTAATTTTGTTTTGCTATCTGATTAATCAACTGATTCTTTGTTATGATTTGGGGATTGTGAATTAGTGATTTGGTTTGTAGGAAGACAACAACCTTGACAGAGCCTTGAAGCTTGAAATGGATAAAAGAATTTGACCTATAAGACTATTAGAACTCAAAGAAGTGTAAGAGTTTCTTGACCTGCAATTTGGCTTGGGATTTTTCCTGACTTTTCCTGACAGCTAGTTTTGATCCAGGGACAAGCCCTGAAGCTTGACCAAGCTGAACAATGAAGTTGGCAACAACCCTGACAACTGGTTTTGGGACAGGTCAGTCATTCCTGGATTGTTAGCTGTAATTAACAAGATAGTACAAACTAACTATTTGTAAATAAAAATTAACATTAAAAAAAGAAGCAATTTTTTGATCTTATACGTTGGTTTTATTGGTTTTGGGTTTTCTTTGCCATGCAAGGCCTCTTCTCCTTCGTTTCCAACTTTGTTGGGTGAGCTTATGTGGTTTTATTTTGCTGGTAAGGCCAACCATTGAGGTCCTTTTCAGCTCCTTTTTTTTTCCTTTAAAGATTAGTGCATTCATGAGTTGTTTTATGATGTTGTTCCATTGTGGATGTTCTAGACTTCAAGTTTGTTGCTCTTGGTTGTGGCTGATTGGGTGCTGAAAAAATTTCCTTCTTTGGTTTTTTTTGCATTCATAAGTAGCTTCATGTTGCGCATTGATGCATGTTTAAAGATTCAATTTTTTTTTTTTACTTTAATTGTGGCTACTTGAATGCTAATGAGGTTTCCTAGAAAATTGTGATTATACTTTAAAGATGATTTACTAGATGTTTCAACACTTCCAAGGCTACATGCTTCATAAAGGATGATGCACAAAGGAGTTAAAAGAATTCATTGGTTTCTAAATGTTTAGGATTTGGTTTTTTGAAACTTAGTTGTGCTGACTTTTCTTTAGTATAGTGTTGTTCTTTTCTTTTGTTCTACTCTTCTTTCCTCTTCCCTTACCTTTGTTTTCTAATTTTTATTGAGGAACATCTATCACTTGCCTTATTGTTTTGCTGTCAACTCTGCTAGGAGCATGCCCATTCTCTCCTCAGTCAGCTTCTTGGTCTTCTTTCAAGGATCTGACGGTACATCTCCCTTTTTTTCTTTCGCTTATACATGTTCTTAGCTTCTCATAGTTGTTACTTTAAGTCCACCCCCTACTCAATCCTTATCCATCTTTCTTTTAAGTTTGCTTCTACACAGTTGTTATGCTCCCAACCTCCATTTTTACCCCGGAAGCAGTTCCTTTTGTGTTTTCTTTTGCTGCCGCAGTTGTTTTCTCTTATTCATTGTGCTTGCTCTCTTTTACCCTTTTTGTTTTTTGTCCAACATTTCGTTGCATCTCGCTGGCTCAGCATCCTATTCATCACTAGATTTATGACTTTGCAAGGTGCTGTTTATGTTGGTGCTCTGTTAGCGATCTTGGCCCTATAATCAAGTTTTTTAAGAGGCCTTTATTCTTCTCTTTTTCAATTTTTTTTGTTATTTTCCAGCCTGTTGTGTAGCATATATGCTTTTGTTTTGATCTTTGATTATGTAAATTTTATAAGGCATATGACAAAAATCGTGGTTAAATGATTGTTTCTTTTGAGGTGAAAGATATTGGAAAACCAGACTTGAGAAATCCAGTCGTGCATGAAGCGAATGAGCCTCTATTAGAAAATCTTGAGAGAGCATCTATACAATTAGACATTGATGAAGAAGAAGCAATAAACTAGAAGTTAAAAATCATGAGATCTTTTTTGAAGGGAACATGGAGCAGAAGAAAGAAACTTACTTTGCAGGTGCAAACAGTTCTAGCTTGGATAATACTGTTGTCCTATGGTTTGATTTGGTTGTTAAATACGAAGCATCATGTTGGGAGATTGAAATGCAATTTTGAAGTGATTGTGTTCCCCTTTACAAGCCACAACTAACATGCTAGGATCTTCTAGGCTCCTTTCTACATGGGTTTGATCCATGTCACCTTTTGACCATAAGTTGTTAGATATTAGAATGGCTGGTGTATCCTCAGAAACCCTTGAGCTGTCGATTGAAGAGGGATGGTTTTACCATTTCAGTTCTACCAGTTGTTTTCAGGAGTAACAAGTCCAGTTTTTGGTGCTTCATTTTTATGTTAGTAATTTGTTTTGCTATTGTTCTGCAATTTAATTTCTTGTATCGTCTGACATTCTTAATCTCGGGTGTCATTATGGTGAGCTTTGCATCCACTTTGAACAAGTCTTTGGTATTTTACCACAACATCACATTCTTAATCCTTGTAATACTTGCGGTTCTTTTTCAGGTAGTGTAGTTATAAAGCCTTAGTTCTTGAAATTGTGATCGTATCAGTTAGCCATCCCTGTTCCTAAGCAACAACCTCTGTCTCTTTGGAGTGATCAATACAAGGTGGACAACAGAAGCCAGAGGTTTCCAAAGCCTTTCTATAGATTCATGTGCTTTCACTTTGAGATTTCTGTCACTTATCAATGTTTGAATAGACTTATTCATGTGAAGTGAACCATTTTTCTTATCATGGCCTTTATGACTTATTTCAGCTGTTTAAATTCTTAAAAGAGAAAAACACAGACAGAGATAGAAGGAAGAATTACAAGGCAGAAGGTAGAATAAATCTTCAGGAATTTGCAGTACATCAGCATAACCATCTATCCATCAAGAACAATGGCCAGTCTACATTTGGAAAATTCAGCTTTGAAAAACATTTATCAGCATGAATAAACTCATAAAAATAGAATTCTTAAATGTTAAGAAACAAGATCTAATATAAAATAATAGAAGTTGCACTGCATACAGATAAAAATTCGCATCCATATGTGCTCAGATAAAAATTCTTCCATCTTGGTGAATTCACACGTTTATCCACCATCCAGACTGGCAAACACTATTCTGCAAAAGCTTTGAATAACCATTCCATGACTTCCTTCAGTATTGGGGGTTCCACTGCATATACAATAGTTTAAATAGCCGGCTTCTTGTTAGTGTAGAAAAGAAAAACGACGATAAACTGCAAAATGCAGGATGATATTAAAAACATGGTTTCTACAATATTCACAACATGAGTGCTATTCATATTCAAGTAATGCAGGAAGGAAGGAAGGCATGCATGATATATAAACTGGAGCCAAGTTTGCCTTTAATTGTATTTGCTACTAAAAAGTGATTGGTTTGTAATCTCACTAATAATCTTATTTAAATGTGAGTTTTACTAATTGGTTAAACTTTAGATTCAGTGGTTTGTTTAAAGTATCATAATCGTAAATAAAGTTGATGATATTAAAATAAATAAAGCAAATATTTTTAATATAGTAAAAGCAAATATTTTTACTATCGTAAATAGTAATGATTGAAAGAATGCTGGATGGCTATTGATTTTATCATTGATAAGTATATATTTTGATACATAGTAAAAGCTAGCTAATTAATAATGGCATGTCATAGTGTCCCTCCTATAAACATTCGTAGACTATCACATGCCATTATTAATATTACAATAACTGGTTATTGATATTATGATTGATCTTAACATCATAATAAAAAGATAATTAGATATTATGATTGATGGTTAATTTAGATAATATGTCTAAAGAATGTTGGGATATGAGAAATAAACCATTTTAAAAAGAATGAAGTCTAATTATTGCTTTCATTATTTTGAATTCTCTAATTGGTTCTCTCTCCTCTCTGCATACTACAAAGTAACAGAATAATTTAAATACCAACTTACCTGTACACGTGTACCCTCTAATCTATATGGATTGTTGGGATATGAGAAATCTTGGGCCACTCAGAGCCATTCTCCTTTCTACAATTTTCTGATAGATGTGGACATCCCCCCCAAATCTGCAATGTCTTTAATTTGGAGAGGCGTTGAATGGCTGTTGAACTTGGCATATACTTGAGATTCTTGCAATTCTCAATCCAAAGAGTAATGATTGAAAGAATGCTGGATGGCTATTGATTTTATATTTATTCAGTCCACGGAATCAAATTTAGGTTAAGTGGTTGGTTAGTAATCTCAGTAGTAATAATCTTATTGGTTGTTATTAAATGAAATGATTACGCAATTTTTCAAAAAAGTAAAAGTCTAATTTAAATTATTGATTTCATGGTTATAATTTTTAAATATACATTTTGTTAACATAATAAAAAAAGATAATAAGATATTACTCTAAAGAATGCTGGGATATGAGAAATAAACCATTCTTAAAAGAATGAAAGTCTAATTATTGCTTTCATTATTTTGAATTCTTTAATTGGTTCTCTCTCCTCTCCATACTACAAAGTAACGGAATAATTTAAGCCCCAACTTACCTGTACACGTGTACCCTCTATCTTATATAGATTTCTGGGATATGAGAAATCTTGGGCCACTCAGAGCCATTCTCCTTTCTACAATTTTCTGATAGATGTCGACATTCCCTAATATACAATGTCTTTAATTTGGAGAGGATGGCTGTTGAACTTGGCAGATACTTGAGATTCTTGCAGTTATAAATCACAAGAAATTGAAGAGAAGAAAGGTTGGCCAACCATTCTGGCAATGCTTCCTCAAACTCCTCTCCATTGAAATTACCTATATGCAATGTCTCGAGGGCAGTGAGGTGTTGAAGTTGGTGGGGTACACTCTTCAGTTTATCCCATCCATATATATTTAGGTATTTGAGGGACCCACTCAAGTTGAGGTGTTGGAATGAGTTTAAAACTCCTGCAGGAAAAGCCTCCATCTCCTTTGAGAAACCACCGATGCCCAGTAGCTCCAGTTGGGTGAGGCCGCCTAAGCAATCATCCTCTGGGATCTCTCTCAAACTGGGACACGTGATGATTTGTAAATAAACAAGAGAAGACAATTGTCGTAAACCATGCCAATCAATACTGATGAGCTTATCACAACGTATAATCCCTAAACTTCGTAGCGAAGACAATTCTTGTAAATCACTGATATGGATAAGCTCACTACAATCCATTACTCTTAATTCCTCTAGAGATGCGCAACATTGTAGTCCGCTTGGAAGAGCTCCCAATTTACACCCATCAACCATCAATTTCTTCAAAGAATATTTCAATTCTCGGACATCACCAGGAATTGAGTTCAACTCACGGCAGTCGTGTATACGCAATTGCACCAGAGCTGTGCAGTGTTGTACGCTTGGAATGGATGCCAGCATTGGACACTCCAATATCCTTAAAATCTGAAGAGACTTGAAGCCATCAAACTCACCAGAAAAATATCTCAGCTCATCACATCCGTGAATTTCAAACTCTACAAGAGATGAAAGACGACATCTCGGAATGCTTTCCAACTTTCCACACTGCCTAATGCTCAACTTTTCAAGACGAGGAAATACTGCAACAACTTCTCCACCTGGTACCATCCATTCTTCAAGACCATCCATACCCTGCAAAGTGAGTTCTTCTAGTGCTGGAAACAGTTCTGCTGCACTGCCAATGCTGCTACTATAGAACTCCTTGCCTATACATTTCACATTAGGCATTGCACTTATCTCTACAATCTTAAGGCGAGGAAGACATCCAAATGTTGGGAGTTGCCTCAACTCGCCACACTTATTAATGCTCAATTTTTCAAGACAAGGAAATACTGCAACAACTTCTCCACCTGGTACCACCCATTCTTCAAGACCATCCATATCCCCCAAAGTGAGTTCTTTTAGTGCTGGAAACAGTACTGTTGCGCTGTCACCGCTACTATAGAACTCATTGCGTATACGTTTCACATTAGGCATTCCACGTATCTCTAGAATCTTAAGGCGAGGAAGACATCCAAGTGTTGGGAGTTGTCCGCACTTGCTGCAGTCTTTCAATCTTAGCATCGTCAGATTATTGAGCGGCAATGCAGACATCCATGATGGGAAATATTCACCACCGTAACCCTTAATTTTCAAGCTTTTTATGTCTGGGTGAGGTTGCAGGCCTTCCAACGCATCCTCACTGTTAACACTGTTGTTACCTTCATCATCACTCCATTTAAGCACCAATTTGTTCATTCTTTTTTCACGCAATTTTGCCTTTTCAGCTTCTTCTCTGTCTCTAACTTGTTCAAGCTTGGATATCTTCAATGCTCCTCTTAGTTCATTCAAACATCCCAGCTCTTCAATTTTATGATTTGGACCCACAACAAAAAAAGGCAGAGTTTGAAGGCGTGTTAAGAGTCTCACCTCAGCTGGCACCATGTTTAGATCATTAAAATGAAGATGTCTCAAGCTCACTAAATTTCTCATTTTCTGGGGAAGCTTTTCTAGTGAGTTGCAATCAGTGAATCTTAATGTTTCCAAATGGTAGAGCTTGGTGATGGATTCTGGCAATTCTCTGATAGCAGTATCCGAAACATCAAGATATCTCAAATGTCTCAGCTTGCAAATTGAATCTGGTAACTCTGTGATATCAGATTCCTGCAATTTGAGAGTTCTCAAGCTTTTGAATTTCCAAGACCGATTGAATACATCAACCATTGAGAAAACAGTACGCAATTTTCTAGAATCAACCGCTGTTAATGCTGCCTCATCATCCCCACGAGATATGAGATTTAGATGACGAATATGAGATGCACCATCAACAGCCGAATCCTCCTCCAGATTTAACGCTTCTGATTTTGAGACCTGTAATGCAAGATCATGCACAAGATCATGCATCTTGCAACTTGTTACGATCTCACACTCATTCCTGTCAACATCTTGGAAAAAGGAATTTGCAAGCAAGTCATTGAAATACTTGTTGCCTTCGTCTTCCATCCTCCCATTTGATGGCCTGAGAAAACCTTCAGCCATCCAAAGTTGAACCAGCTCTTCCCTTTCAATTTCAAAATCTTTAGGGAAAATGGAACAGTATGCAAAACATTTTTTCAGTGTTGGCGATGACAGGTAATCAAAACTTAATCTCAATACTCGCAAAGCTTTATCTCCATCCGGAGAATCCCAAATTCTACTGTTTAGAATTGACTTCCATTCCTGCGTCTCCTTTTGGCGCAGTGTTCCTCCCAAAACTTTAGCAAGTATTGGAATCCCTCCACATTTCTTTGCAATCTGTTTTCCAATAGACTCCAAGTCTGAAGGTATTGTTTCTTGTCCACCCCTGCTCACCTTTTGCTTGATAATGGACCAACATTGATCAGCGGATAGTCTCCCTGGCTCGTGCTGAATCCCAGGAGAAGTCTCCATCATGCCTGCTACTTTCTTACTGCGGGTTGTAACAACAACAGCATTCCCATTCTTGCTGTTAATTTTTAACAGTCGCTCCTTCAAATCATCCCACTTACCATGGTCTTCATTCCACACGTCATCAAGAACAAGAAAAAATGTCTTATTTTCCAGCTCTTTCATAAGGTTTTGAAGAATTGCATCAAGACTGTTCAACCCACCCGTAGTTTTGTCAATCATTTGCAACATTGCTCCTAAAATCTTCACTTGATTAAAATCATTAGAAACACAAACCCAAATTGTTAAATCAAAGTGTTTTCTCTCCCTCACTACTGCACAAACTTTTTTTGCTAAAGTAGTCTTTCCAAGGCCAGCCATCCCCACTATAGGGACAACCGAAAGGACATGTTGGTGTTTGGTCAAGCTAGTCAGCATATCCATAACTATAGAAACATCATCCTCCCTTCCTACAATTTCTGAGCTGTCAAGGAAGGAATCTGTCTGTCGATCTTGATCCCAGCTAACTTCTTGAGCTCTATCTACATGTAGAGATGTCAATTGAAATACAGCTGCATCTTTTCGAATTTCATCCAGTGCTCCATTGATCTCCTTAACTTTTTGACCCATATTCAGACGGAATGCGACAGGGTTGTGGAGTGAAAAGCAGTCACGTACCTTTCCCTTCTTTTGGTCTTTTCGGAGAATCTCATAAGCAAACTCGTCTAGAACATCTTCAGCATCGTAAGCTACATCTTGTAGTTTCTCCAGCCAACCCTTCACAGAATCGTCTGTGACTGACCTTCTTGCTGCATCTTGGAGCACATCTCTGATCATGATCAAGGACTGCTTGAGCTTTCGCAGCTGTCCCTCCAATCCCCAAGCAAGTCTGATCCCTTCAGCAGCTATGGAACCGACCCTTGTCAAAGTCTCCTCCATGGTAAACGTAAGAAGAAGCTCTGCTGCCATATTCTCTTGTTTTCTCTGGGAAATCAAAGAAGAAAGATCGAGCAAAAGAGAGATAAAAATGGTCTGAAAGTTTTGCAATAGAGACGAAATGAAGTGCGTTTTGCGATGGGAGATGCATTCAACTTCAAAGCAGAGGGTCCCTCCCTCACTGTATTAATTGATTGATGGCAGCTGGCAGCATCTTCCACTATCCACTACGGTCAAACTTGGCACGCTGAAGCCAAGACAAGGACCCTCTCTTCGTATCCAGTTCAAGACATTAAAAGAATAATTTATAAGTCTTCTTCCAGTCTTTCTTGCGTTCTTTCTTTTTTTTTTTTTTTTTATGCAGCGAGTTGTTAAGGACATGATTTAAAAAAAAACAAACATATTTAATTGCATTTCCTAATCTTACGTACAATCTTCTGCAAAGTCTTTCTTTATATAAACATATATTTGAGTTAAAAAGTATTCTAATGGCCGGCCAGTTGCTTTCTAGGATTCGACTTTTTCAATCAATGTGATGAGATTTGTCATATGATTTAGTATTATTGCAGTATGAAGCCATGCATTCACTACTTGTTCAAGGCCCTCGATTATATTTCTCAAATGAGACAAAAAAATGGCAGACAAGAGAGCTTGCGATCTGCGCATCCGATGTGATCACCCCCGTCGTCACCCTAAACATTAATTGTCAATAATCGGATTAATTATTATTGATTCATGTTTATTTGAACTTATTTGATATCATATTTGTATTTGGTTTCATATAAAGAAAAACACTCAAGGTGGCTGCGTTTTCCAGAATCACATGATCTAACCCCTGTTTTTAGCTAGGTTCTCTTTGCCAATGGACTTTTCTTCGAGTGTTGTGCGAATACAAAGGGAGCACCGCACCCTGATGTGCCTGACCATATTAATTATTTCTTTTTGCTGTCTTTAGAACAGAGTGTTGTGTTTCATTCTCCTTTCCTATGCACTATCCATTTCCATGTGCTTTAGCCTATTCCCTCAATAGTTTACAGAAGTGTTTGCCATGTGATACTGCGAGATGCCCCCTTGCTTTCTGCAATTCTTTTTTTTTTTTTTTGTCTGGCTAAACGATGAATATTCATGAACATCATTAGAAAACTAAAATAATTACTGAATTTGACATTAATCACAGTTAATTGTGTGTGTGTGTGTCTGAGTTAACGTATTGTGATGAAAGTAAGCAGTTGGCCGGTCAGTTGCTTTCTAGGAATTTTATTCTTACGGTGAAGAAAATAATAGAGATTTAGGGTAGGATCCCAATCCCAATTCACCAAATATCTTCTATTACCCAAACATAATATTATATTATATAATAATATTTATGAATTATTTTGTAATGGATTTTATTGTTAAAAAATTCTCTTATATAATACAAATATATAAAGTATATGATGTGAATAAAAAATTTATTTCTATCAACCTTAATATAATAATATTAAAATTATAATTTTTCTAAATACTTTTATTTTATTTTAAAGAGTTAATTGCAATTATCTCAATTCACAAAAAATCTGGAATCAAGATACTGAAAATTAACAACTAGAAATACTTACCTTTAGACTTCTTATCTTGTTTTGGTTTCACATGAGGAATATCTTTACAGTTGTTTTTTATATTAAATACCTCGTTTGTTTGCTGGAAAGTAATTTTTTTTTAAAGTAAATTTTGAGAAAGTGAATTATTTTTTGATTTTGGTAGTGTAATGAAAAATAAGTTGGAAAACACTTTTCAGTATTTGGTTATGTCAGGGAAAATGAGCTGGAAAATAACTTATTAATGTTTTATTTTTTCAAGTTTATTAAAATAATGAGGAACAAATCTTACAAATTAAAAAGTTGAATGAGAATGAAATTGAAAAAAATATAATTTCATAAATTATCTCAAATAAAATAAATAATAATCAAAATAATAGAGATCAAATCTAACAAATAAAAAAATTGAAAGATGAAGAAATTAAAATAATAATAATTACCATTTCATAAATTATTTCAAATAAAATAAGTAACAATCAAAAGAATGAGGACCAAATTTGATAGATAAAAAATTTCAATTAAAAAATGATAAGGAAAAAGCAAATAACAATTATAAAAATGAGGACAAAGTTAATATAAAAATCAAATTCTAATGGATGAAATTAAAAAAAAAATATTCAAAACAATATATATATATATATATATATATATATATATATATATATAGCAATCAAAAATTTAAGGACCAAATTAATTTGATATAATTAGCAAATAATATGATATTACTAAATTTTTCACAACTTCCGGAAAGTGTTTTCAGCCCAAAATAAAAGGAAAACACTTTCATGAAAACTAAGCCAAATTTTCTTTTGACTGGAAAATATTTTTCGTTGACCAATTTTCTTATGGCAAACAAATATAGAAAAGTTTTAAAAGTAGTTTCCAGGAAACCACTTTCTACCAAACAAACTAGGCCTAAATTACATTTTGTCTTTCAAATCGCTAGAAGATATATTATCTATATTAAAACTAGAAAATCTTAAAAATAAAATATACTAAGTAATTAATTGATAAACTCACATCAAAATACCAAAATAAAGCAAGAAATCTAGAAAAATAAATATTTTTAAAAAACATGATATATAAAAACAAACACATTTAATTGCATTTCCTAATCTTACAGTCTTCTGCCAAGTCTTTATTTAACATGATAGCAACTCATTGTATTCATGAAAAGAATGTGTTCTTTTTCAGCTAACTTCTTACCAAGATATCAATCAATCATACATAACACTATGGTTTCATTCATAACATCATGGTTTCATTCATAAAGTTTTTATGAAAGTTATGTTATATTTTTATCGATTATTTAAGTTATTTTTAGATCTATTAAATTTAATAATTTATTTTGAATTAACTTTCATACAATTTAATTTAAAATTTGAGATAGATAAGGAGTCGGGTTGATAAGTTTTAAAATCAAACTGTTTAATTAGATTTAATAATATTGTTAAAAAAATCTTCAGACTAACTTGAATAGAAAAAATATTATTCGTTTAATATATGCATTCCATAGCAAAACTTGATTTCTCATCAAATTTACGTGAATTTAGTTTGAACTCTTAATTAGCATTTTCTTTTTTGAATTGTTGATTTATATAAATGAATTTAGAGCCTGAAACTTTTTTTTTATTATTGTAAGAATATCAATGTAGCTAAATTGTTTCCCCTTATTTATTTTTTTCCAAAAAAATATACAAAATAATAAACAATTTTTTTTTCTTTTACCAGAGTTTGTATTTACTACATATTTTCATGTAAACTAAGCAATACGTATATCATAACACAGGAGGGAGAGAGAACACATAGAAACAATCAATCTAATCATACTACATCGTTATATATTATTTTAAAAAATTAATTATTCTGTGTTACTTTCCTGGAAGCAATAGAATTTTATTGTTGACTTTTATTCTGCATCCTGACCAGCCTATGATTTATTATGATCAACAAATAGCTCATTCTCTAGTCTAGATTTAATTCTGTCATGGATGGATGAACGTCTTCCCATCATTATTTGTGTGCACTTTGAACTTGTAAGGTTGTAGTCTAGATTTAATTCTTTTTTTATTTTGTTGCTGTTCTATATAGCATCTGCCTGCAATATCAGCACCGTAACTCAAAGATCTAGTTCTGCCAGGTTGGGTTGCTGAAATCAAGGCTATTTCTGCCCCCATATAAAGTCTCTTATTTATGGACTTCTCTTCTCCTGTTACATGTAGAATTCTTCTTCTTTCTTTCTGTCCAATTATCACTGGAAAACTCCCTCTGGTTGCCGACTTATAGCAGCTGCATATCCACCCTTACAAGGACTCATGCACACACTCTGCTGCCAGGAATTTCTTTTTCGCTGATTTCTGCTCTACCTGGGTACTCATCAGATCCATGGTGTAAAACAAGAAATTGACATGATTTTTGGATCATTTATATCTCTACATATACTGGTTGATATAATATAAAAGAGAGATGAAGACTTGTAGAGAGAGGAGTCTATTAATGATGGTGACATCCATGAAAGGGTCCAAAAAAGAAATAAAGACCTGGAATTACAGTTTAGTTTTCAAGACTTATTGAAGTTTCTATAACTTTTTGGAGGAATTAAAATCGACTTCGAGGTTGGAATGAGTTTGTAGAGGCTGTTGAATTTACCACAACTAATTAAGTTGCTATTTTCGTCTTGTGCATGCAAATCTTATATCAGTGGAGAAATTCTTAATAGAGAGTGGGTAATGCCTTGCTCAGATCACAGCAACACTGCAATTTAGACTTGAATAAAATTACTATTAGGATCAAACTGGCTCTATTATTCTCAGCAAATCAGAATTTGTTTTTCCCCATACAATTGCGCTATCTGTTTTAGCAGGCAATCTTCAGTGAAAATCTTGAGAAAGTCCCAACTTTCTGTGTATCTTAATCAAAATGATTCAACTAGACATCAAAAAGTGACATCTGAACTTCATTTTGAGACATATTTGAATCATCAACTGTGAACGAATGGTAATTAACATGTCAAATTAGATTTATCCATGGAAAAAATCTTCACCATCCAAGCAATAAGTTTGATTTCTCAAACTTTCTGCCCTTAAAGCTGGGTTGAGGTCAACATTATAATGTAGACGAAATGTTTTAGCAGAAACTAAATTAGAAATAACGTAATCCATCATGTTGTCAGAGCATATACTGACTTAGTTAAAAACTAGTTGCAAAAAATATTTTAATTTTTTTCAAAAATGCTATCAGAAAATATGCTACCAAGTGCTTAAGAACTCATGTGTCCCTATGGATGTTTTTCATGCTGTGGTAAATCCCAAAACCGTCGTTTTCAGTGTCTTCAGATAGAAAGGTAAGATCTCTCATATCTCTGCAGATCCAAATTAATCTGTCGGTTCCCACAAAAATAGAACGATGTCATTTGATACAGTGATTGCCATTCAATTGTCTTTAATTTGGTGCTCCCCTCTTTATTCTTTGCTGTAACTTTCTTTTGCCTGAGATTTGGTCCTATGGGTTTGTCTCAACATGACGATCCATGTTCTTGAACTTACATCTGAAATTATTTGCTAACAAAGTAGAAATCAAATGAGAATAAAATAATTATATAAAAAAATTTAAAAATATATATATTTGAATCTCAAAAGCATAAGATAAAAATAGTTTATTATTGTTAATTTTTTAAACCGTAACCCGAGTTATAAGACCGAAAGTATTATATATGAAAAAGTCCTGAGGGTTTAACTTATATAAATTAACATTACAAAAAAATCCAAAATAAAAAAAAATACAATAAAAATAATAAGAATTAAAAGTGCAATAAAAAATAAATCAAAGGGAAACAACATGTTTTAAATTTGAAAGTTAAATTAAGAAGAATAAAAAATATTAACAAAACGAAAAAAATCAAAAGAAAGAAGATTAAAATAAAAAAAATAGTATTACACTATAAACTTAGATTAATAGGTGAAATTAAAAACAATGAAACTTTTATAAAAGGTGTCACGACTCGATTCCCGGATCCATGACCGACACATAGACAAGGTTCCCGTTCAAGGTTTCATACCTATGCGAACTTAAACTTACATACAAACTTATCCTTCAAATAAGTCAATCAGAGTTCAACGCAACAATAACAACAAAATTAACTTCATAATAATTTAATTGTCTTAATACAAGAGTTAATACAAATTCATAGTTGTGGAGTACTAACAAGACATAAAAAAAAAGGTACAAATTACAAAAAAAAAAAAAAAAAAAACAGATTCTTTTGCAGCAAAAAAGAAATTTTGAGCACAAGAGAGAGAGAAGTATGGGGTGAAATATTAAAAGATGAAACGAAGTGTGTTTTGGAATGATGCGATAACATTCAACTTTAGAGCATAGTTGCATGAGGGTCCCTTCCTCCCTATACTAATTGATTGATGGCTGTTGGCAGCTTCTTCCTCGAACTACCGCTGTCAATTTGTCATGCCATGGCTGAGAAAATTCCACATTCGCCTCTGTCAGCATTGTATGTATTTAGAACAACTTCTTGCACATTTTTCGTAAATTTATCACTAGATTTTTAGCCGCAGATATAAAGAAAGGGTAGATGTTCTTGAAGCGTGCGGAAATGGATGTCTCTTCTTTAAGATCTTTGAAACTCATGAATGAAACATTGCAGTAAGTTTGAAGTTCTTGATGACTGTTGTATTATTTGAAACAAGTAGCATAAGTGCTACTTCTCCTCCCAACTTCAGTTTTTCAGTTTGTTTAGAAGGACGAATTTATATGTTAAACATAATTATTTAAATGATCACACAATTATTTTAAATAAGATAAGTTGAATAGAAGAAAGAGGCAAGCCAATAATTCAGAGCAACCAAAAGTTTATCAATTTATTGATGATAAATCGTCACACACAGCTAGCCAAGGAAATTAAGGCAAGGAAAATTACACAAAGCAGACACTCCGAGCCTTAAGCTGATCTTCGGAAGTGACTACCTGTTGTATAAGATCTTAGCCGACAGGACCCTCATAGTAGTAAACCTGAAGAAATTAGACAAACATAGAATTTAGTAATGATGTATTAAGTTCAAAGAAATTTAAATTGTTGAATGAAATTAATTAGCTTTGCATTTTATCATGACATGCCTTGTCTTGTTCTTTTGCTCTGGTTAAATCTGATGGAGTTCCACTTGAACCTGCCCCTCCAAAACACAAGAGTTTTTGCCAAATAAACATTGTATTTTCTTTTCAGGGAAAATAATTTAAGTGAAATAAAAGGAATTGAAGAACGGATAAAAATGTGAAACTAAATATGATATATTTAAATCCTCATAACCCATACTTAATAAGATGTTTCTTCATCACTGTCATTATCATCGATCTTAATTTTAGGGATATGTTTGGACACTATTTAATGATAAATATTTGTAGGGAGTCTACAGATCCTTGAAGAAGCTATTCTGGTAAATGACCGATTCAACCCTCACTGGTATACTCTTCAGGCAGAAGGACCGCTCATGCGCTCCATCTACAAATGTTAAGAAAGCCTAGACAAGTGGAATCCAACACAAAGCATATAACAAAATAGAAAAAAGTGACTAAAAAACAGAGAGCAAAACAAATTTATTAACAACCATTCAGGATTTCCCTTTTAATTTAAATAATTAAAAATTCTTTAATACTTATTTAAATTACCAAGTTTTTTATTTATTAAAACAACTATGTTGCTAATTAAAAATATATATGTTTTTGTCAAGATAAAAAATAAATAATAAAAGAGAATTTTGACTTTTTTCTGTAAAATTAATTTATCAATTTTTTTACAAATACTTATTTTAATTATCTTAAAATTAAATACCAATAAATTTCCAAAAAGACATCGTGAAGCAGTAACAAAGAAAAAAGACAATCGTCAAGCTGTGACTGCGTGGAAAGCTTGAAGATACAGAGGAAGCTTGAAGATACAGAGGAAGTCGCCGTAGATGAACTGTTCTAATATTGCCTTGCCCTGCACTACACTCTTGTGTGGAAAAGCAAAGATTCTTGATTGCTTCCCTTGGTGAAGACATCTTTTCTCTTTTCTTCCGTTCCCTTCTCTTCTTTCCATAAAGCAAAGCAACCGCATTTGCCTCTCCGGAAAGAAAGAAACTCCCTCGCTTCCCACTGTCAAAACCTCCTTTATAGACCTTTATAGAAATTTTTTAGCACAAGAGAGAGAGAAGTATGGTGTGAAATATTACAAGATGAAACGAAGCGTGTTTGGAATGATGAGATTCAGAGCATAGTTGCATGAGGGTCCCTTCCTCTCTAATTGATTGATGGCTGTTGGCAGCATCTTCCACGAACCACTACTGTCAATTTGTCATAATATAGTTGGAGAAGGCAAACCCATAAATGGACCCCCACACTAAACAAAGAAGTGAAATTCAGTTCCATATAAATTTGCTTTACATTTCAAAAATAGTTTCGAAAAAAATTAAATTTTTTATTTTTTTACTTTAAATTAATTTTTTTTATATTTTCAAATCATTTTGATGTGCTGATATCAAAAATAATTTTTAAAAAATAAAAAAATATATTATTTTAATACATTTCCGAGTAAAAAGCACTTTAAAAAACAATCGCAACCACACTCATAACACGCTTGTAGTCAAAGCATCTACCAAAGGTACTCCAGCAATTCAGATTTAATTTGGACTAAAAGGACCAAATTATACAAAATAAAAGTTCAAATATCAAAGTGAAAATTAAAAAAAATACAATATTCCAATTCATAGTGTTACATGAGTGTGATGTTTTGAAAATGAAAGAAACTAGGAAAAGGCAACAAAACATTAAAAGCTTAGAAGTGGCTATAAATAAATAAAAGGTATTTTGATAAATTGAATAAAAATTAGTAAGTATAAATAGAAAAAAAAAGAGAGAGATAACTGAAAATTTAGAGAGAAAGAAGGAAAAGGAAAGAAGAAAAAGAGAAAATAGGTGAAGATAAAGGAAGGAGAAGAGATTTAGAGCAAATAAGTTTAAAGATAAGATTTAGGTTTTGATATTTATAAATGTGTTTTTTTTTAGCTTTAAATTTCTGTTTTGTTGAATATTAAGGTTTTGAAGATTTTATTTTGGGTTGATTGATGAGTTGATTTGAATGTTATGAGTAATGAGTTATTTAGTTGATTTTGGAAGATTATAGATAAAGATAATGATTTTGAGTTATGATTTGCTTAAAGGATGAACTTGAGTTAGAAATCTTAATATATTAGTAGGTAATATGTGGAAAATCCGGGTTTGAAGTTGAAGATGATGAAATTTCAGTTTGGTCCTCGAACTTTGAAAAAGTACATACTGGTCTCTGGAGCATAATTCGAGAATCTGGATAGAATTCAAGATGAATTATGCACAAAATTTCAGCATAGTTATGAAATTATGACATTTTCAGTTTGGTCCTCTAATTTGACAAAATTACAATTTGACCCCTAAAAATATGCTAAAATTCCAAATTAGTTCCTGGAACACAATTTGAGATTCTGGACAGAAATGAGGATGGATTATGAGAAAAATTCCAGTATAGTTATGAATTTATGACATTTTTATTTTGGTCCTCTAATTTGGCAAAATTGCAATTTGACCCTTGAAATTTTACTAAAATTCTAGATTGATCCCTAGCTGTAATATTAGCCTTTTTCAAACTGTTTTGATGAATAATTAAGGGTTATTTAGTGAATTATTATAAAGTCTTATTTTTTTCTTATGAATTAGATTTCAGGAAAACCGTTTAATTTTTTAGTTTTTAGGGAAAATGACTAGTTTAGTTAGAAAATATATAGGGCTAAGAAATAGACCCTTAGTTAAGTGTATTAAATAGGTTGTACGTTTTTTTCGAGTTGTTTTTTAATATATCTTATTTGTATTCAGATAATCTTGATATTCTGCATATGAGACATTAGTAGAATTTCCTCTGGTATCTGCTTTTGATTTCTATTTACTTTTGAGCTGGTTGGTGGATAATTCTCCATATGCATAAGAAATATTATAAATATTTGAGTTGTTAATATGAATTGGATCATGCTTCTTGATAATATATCTGTTTGATTATATTTATGAACATATGATATGCTAGTCAGAATACCCATGCTAACAGGATAATGTTAGTCTTTGTGCACATCGTATCTGAACCCTAGTTGGTCGAGGGAGTCACCAACCTGTGTGAACTGATCATCCCACAGCACGGAGCCTCATGTTAATTGCATTTTAATTTTTTTTACGAGTTTTACCATATGATATTCTCGTTATGACTTATTTGAGAAACCTTCATATAAGAACCTAAAGTTATAATTGTATATATATTCCTCATTGTTATATTACCTCATGTATATATATTGAACGTTGTCTACTCATTGAGTTATTGAACTCACCATATCATTATTTATTTTTTCAAGCTTATAGCTTGTTAGCAAGTCATTTTTGTTGGACCTTTATAATTTGCTCTTTTGGTTGAAATTTGTACTTTTTTTTATGTCTAGTTAATGTTCCACAACTATGAATTTATATTAACTTTTGTATTAAGATAATTAAATTATATTATGAAGTTAGTTTTGTTATTATTGTTGCGTTGAACTCTGATTGAGTTATTTAAAGGTTAAGTATGTATGTGAGTTTGGGTTCTTATAAGTATGGAACCTTGAAAGGAAACCTTGTCAACGCGCCAGTCATGGATTCGAAAATCGGGTTGTGACAATGAAATAGTGCATAATAAACAAAAAAAAACTGATCTCTTTTTTGTATATTGTATAATATATGCCACAAACCATAAAAATAAAATAAAACACATTTGGATCATTCAAAACATAATATCTAAAAAGATGGGGGGACTAAAATGAATGTTTTAACAAGATTTTCAACTTGCCCCTTATATTATCTAAAATTTTCACTTCAGACCCCTATCTTTCAATTCAATCTTTTCTTCTAAAAAAAATGCAATCGAGGTCTAATTTGAGCTCAAAAGATTAAATTATGCAAAATAAAAATTCAAAGATAAAAGTGAAAACTTTAAAAAAATGCAATTCTTCAATCTATAATATTACATGAGAGAGTGCATAATAAACAAAAAAAAAACTAATCTTTTTTAGTACACTGTATAATATATGTTACAAACCATCAAAAATAAAATAAGACACGATTGGATCATTCAAAACATACATGTATTATTTATATACGTCCTATCCAACAAAAAACAACCTTAACTAGTTTCTTAATTTTAATTATAATTATAAAAAAAATAAAATAAAAGGATTGATGAATTCACTGTGCATCAAGACACGTGTCTCTATTCATTCATTGGAGCAGTATTACATCTACATTTTGCCTCACGGTCAAGTTATCTTGCCTGGCTTTTGTCCCATCTGTTTGGGTGATCTTGGTGGGCCTTGGGCTGGGAGCATGATTGTTTTAATTCTTGGGCTATTTGTTTCTTTTGCTTGGGCCTGCGTCCTATTGCGTTTGACTCATCAACTCATTTTGCATCAGCCTTTCACTCTGCCTCTCTTCGCCTGGTTTCCCGCCCTGCCCTTCCCTCTCAATTGAAGCCACCAATGGGAGTACGTTTTGCATCAACTTTGATTGGGAAACCTATGAATTTTCCAATGGTATGAATTTTCAGCTTGATTTGAGTCTGATTGGGAAACCTATGAAGGAGTCGCTATGATAATCTATCTCTTTTCTTTACATGGTTTTGCATTCCTGCTTTCTCTCTTCTGCACAGTGGTTTAGCTCTATTGGAATTCAATTTACCGTCATTGGTTTTTATCATCTTCCAGGTTTCCATTGTTTTTTCTCACCCATTTTCATTTGACAGTTGTTTTCCCATGTATTGTCCCGAATTTATTCATTTATTTAGAGTTGAATTTAGCTCTGTGGTGTTATTTTCTGCTTTCTTTCTCAGGATTTCGGCTCTTTTGACGACCTTTGCTGGCGCAACCACCTGATGTTCCATGGCTTAGGTTGCGTGATGCTGCTCCGGTTCGTGATTTGCGATTTTTCTCTATGATTCGTAGTTTTGTTTCTTTTCAGAGATCCTGCTGGTTTCTTTTTGTTTTTTTTTTTGTTTTGGAAGCACTTTTTGATTAGGTTTAAGAGCATGTCTGAGCTTCCTCCTATTTTTTATTAGTGGTTTTATGATGTGTATGTTGAGGAATGTTGTGTGTGTCACCAGACTCTGGCCCCAGCACCAAGTACAAACGTTGAACATCATCAGGGCTAAGAGCTTCTTCTTTCTCGACTTTCGGCCTATAGAAAAAGAATATAACTTTTCAGTTTTTCCATAAATAAAACCACTCGTGAGTGCGTAATTACATAATTTTTCCTACACGCGTAACAATAAGTTCCATAAATAATAAAAGAGAAAGAGAGACAAACTTGAATCTCAACCTGGGCCTCACTTTTAGACTTGACTTCTTCACCTTGACCCTTTATTTTATCCGTTTCCTTTTCTTGATTTCAAGTATCAGAAGAAGCTGATGAGTGCAAGACTGAGAAGTACTGGTGTGTTTCTTGCTCTTTTCTTGCTCACTCTCTCTTTTCTTGGCCAGTTTGGTTAAGAACAAACGAGGGAAAAGAAAAATGGGGTTTTCTTGCTCTTTTCTAGTTACTGACGGAGAATTGAAAGGGAAAAAATAAGATCAAGTTCATTAAAATGTATGGATTGGTATGGTTTAGGACTTCTGGTACTATGATAAATGTGTGTAAGTGAGAATTTTGATTTTTCCCATTGTTTGCCAGATTTTCAGAGTAGAGTAAAATTACAGCATTTGAGTTATGCGAGGTATATATATGGTTTGAAACCTTTTGCTGATAGCAGAAAAGGTATCTGTCTGAAAAAGTTGTAAAATAACAGCATTTGAGTTATGTGCATCATATATATATACATTGAAAACCCAAAGCAACACAAAATTCCCAACTTCATGTTTCTGCTGTCAGGGGCTAAAATTGCTTATTGGATGGATTCTTTGTAAAAATGTGGCTGCAAGAAAACTACCATTGGCCTTCTTTTAGCTTTCTTGTGTTGGCTCTGAGAGTAAGATTTTTTGAACAAGTTAATAATAATTAAGGTGACCTTTAATTTCCATGTAATAACATAATCGTTTTCAGTACCTGCTTCTGCTTTTGTTTGCCATTAACTGCTTGATTGGCTCTTCGGGCTTCCTAGATTTCCAACTACAGTATTGCTCATCGCTTCCTGCAGAATGTTTATCAACAATATTTAGAATAAAATCTAATATCCCCAGTTTAGTTGGGAAAATGGAGAATTTATATGCTTGCTACTACAAAACAATGATCATGTCAAATCTTGTGATGGCATTTGTTTAATACTTTTTTCTTGGAATTTCTTGTAACAGTCCCTTTTCTTCCTCATTCTTTAATATTGTTGCCCGAGTTTAACTTTCAGTGGGTTCATAAGCAAAGGAATTGTGTCAGTACTAACCTGAGTTATTGAAACTTGACTGAGGTTGGTGGGAGTTGCAGAAGTTTGGCTAAGGTTGGTGGGAGTTATTGAGATTTGGCTGATGGGAGGAGTTATTGAAGCTAGGCTGTGGTTGGGAGAGGGGCCGAAAGCTTTAGCTAAAAAAAGGTAGTTCATCTTTTCTTCAGCATAATCTCTCAGTCTGTTGAGCTCTGGCAAGACTTCTGTGCCAAGATCTGGCCTGTCTTTCCGTCTCAGTTCTGCACATTGGAGTGCAAGCTTTGCAAAACATAAAGTCTCTTCAATTGGCCAATCAGGCACATCTGAGTCTAGAACTTCTTTGAGAGTCTCATTTTCAATTGCTTGTTCAACAATGTGAGTCAAGCCCATTGGTGGCTTGGCTGTTATGACTTGCAGAAGCAAGATCCCTAAGGAATATACATCAGATTTCACACCAAGCATTCCAGTTTGTTGATACTCTGGATCAATATAGCAGAAAGTTCCAGCAGCTGATGTCATGTGGTATTGTGTTACATTCTCAGAAGTAGTGGGAACAAGCCTGGCCAATCCAACATCACTAATCTTACTGGTGTAATTGTTGTCTAGCAAAATGTTTCCTGGCTTGAGGTCACGGTGAACCAGTGGCTCTGGCTTGGTCTGATGGAGAAAGAGCAGACCTGTGGCTATCTCAGCTGCAATTCGGAACCTGATTTGCCAAGAAAGAGCTGGTGTATTCCCTCTCTTGAAGAGACAGTCTTCTAAGCTTCCTTTTGCCATGTATTCATAGACTAGAATACCATACTCTGGGCAGGCTCCTAGAAGCAGTACCATGTTTGGATGCCGTATTAAGCTAAGCACTTCAACCTGCAAGGTACAGACTAGATTTTCAATTCCATAATGCTCATTTTCTTCTCTTAAAAAACTGTCTACATAACTTCGATTCATATGCTTTGAAAATGTTATGCTCATTGTTGTTTTTCTCTTTCAATTTAGAACACTCAAGGCACTGCAGGTCAGGTGATTTTCAATAAGGTTTTGGTTGAGAAAACATCCATTTGATGCATTTACTGGTGCTTTTTAATGGTTTTGATATGTCAAAGTCAAAATCATTCAAAAGCACCTAAAAATCATCAATCTGGTACCTTTTAGACAAAAAGCACTTTGGAAAAACATTTTCAATCGCATTATTAATCAGTTTTCTTTGTTTCTCACCTCTCTTTGAAATTGAGACCTTCCTTGGGCTGCATCAGGACGTAAAACCTTGACTGCAACTGGTGTATGATCAAGATAACAGTTGTAAACTGGGCCATAACCTCCTCCCCCAATCTTCTTTGATTCCGAAAAGTATTGTGTTGCTACTTCAATCTCCTCAATACTGTATCTCCTGTATCTGATACCATGATAAGATAGATTATCCTTTGCTCGTTTCGTTTTTGCAGCTTCTTTGAGGGTTTTCTCTATGTTGAGTCTCCTTTGCGCTTCTATTGCAGCTCTCTTCTCAGCTTCTTCAGCAGCGTCTATGGCTTCTCTGCACCTGGCTTTCTCTTGCTCTATAATCGACAGTGCAGCTTCTTCGGAAAACCTAGACTCTTCCAATCTTCGTTCTTCTTCTATTCTCCAGCGATCCAGCTCTGTTGCCTATATACATACCATTTTAGAACCTACTGGGAATCTTACTAGTGCACGTAGAAAACATGAATTCTCTGTACCTTCCGTTTTGCTGTAAGTGCTTCTCTACATGCTGCGTTGTACAAGTCCATTGTTTGCTTCAACTCTAGTTTTCGCCTCCTCATCTCAGACTCCATGTCATCCTATATGTTTCAATTACAGATTAGGAGAAAGCATTTAGATCATGCATCTGTGCTTTATTATCACACTTTGCGCAGTCTTATTGACTTTAAAGTTAAAACAACAAATGAAAGGCTAAAGAAATCAAAATATAAAATTGCCTTTTCCAATCATGGAAAGATCGATGTAAGATTATGCTACAAGCCATCATATATAAGATGTTACTCTATCTAAATTGACCGAATAATCTTAGCTATTTTGCAGAATTCAGTGTATAACCCAAGAAGAAAAACTTAAATTGCATGTTCTTGACAATATTCACAGTGTAGCCTGAATCAAACAACTTGAGGATATGATCTAACTAGATTAATTTTCCTGTTAATAGGAAAAAAATGGTTAAAATAATAACTCTATTATTAAACATCCTTTATTTCCTTAAGTGTTTACAGTGTTTGATGGTTAGTTGAGCTTATTTACCTAATCATGCTATTGTCAAAACGGTTAATTGCTTACCAGGCTGTGTGTTGAACCAGTAAAAGATGTTCTGCCGCTATCTTGTGAAATTGATGAAAATCCCTGATGGTAATTGGGGCTAAAGAACTTTGGTCCTGATTGTATAGATGCAAAGCTAGTGTCTGAGCTAGTTGAAACCGAGGGGTTGCTCCAGAATCCATGAAATCATAGGTTACAGAAGACATGCGGTCAGTGCTTGGCCTGCTGGAGCTGACAAATGATATGTCAGTTTCTGACATGAGATCTGCAAATGATTTTACACTATGACCCTGTCCTTCTCTTCCAAATGGTGACCTGTTGTTACCAACAATTGTATTATGTTCAGCCTTTGAACAAATTAAATCATAGCCAAGCTTTAGCAATAAAAAAAGGAATATATTACAAAGACATCCCAGACTATCACTCCATAAATATTTACTGATTATATATGCACGTTATATTATATCATGTTCACTGCCATCCCCTCTCATCTTCTAAAATGATTTGATGCATTCCTTACTTACCTGAAGGTTTCACCAACTGAGATACGAGGCTTGACTGGCATCGTTCTCTCTGTCAGCAGAAGACCATAAATTGGATTTTGGATTAGGATTAAGACAAAATAAAATGGAAAAAGGACCATATGATTGGGAGAATAAACCTTTTATGCTCCAAACATGTTTGTATAGTGCTTCAGAAGAATCTACCCTTGGACTATTTTGGTTCTGTTGGTTTTGTATTTGATCTAGAAGTGGGGAGGCGAATGGGGCAGGACGAGAAGCATTTCTCATTGTAGAGACCTTTCCTTTTGATACAACATACACAATACAGAAATCAGGTGCCCCTCTTGACACAGTGCTTGGTACATCTGCCTTGAATTTTAACAAAACCAATGGAGTTAAATGAGTCTGGTCGCTCAATGCACAAATACATCAGCAAAAAATGGAATTGAATTCTCAATTTTCATCTCTCGTGATTGTTATTGTTGATTATCTTTCCATCTGTATGTGATTTATCCTGACTGTTCAATGATTTGCTTATCAGATATTGCCAATCAAAGTTCAGAGTTGAGGAGAATATATAAAATTCTGCTAGTATTCTGAAAGTTGACCTATGTGAAAACAAAGTGCTTTTCATCTGAAATAGCACCAAAACTGATGCTGTTTTGAATGCTTTTCAAAGTTTTTGATGTGAGGGTCTCGAAACCATAAAAGAGGACCTCAAACAGCATCAATCCAAATGCATTTTGAAACACACCCGAACCACAATACCAAAAGGTGTACTCTTCAAGTAAAACTGAGTTCCTTTTGTTGGAAATAGTCTGTTCTTCCTGTTTTTACACAGATTGAAGGTAACCTGAATTTAAATTCTGGTGGGGTGTGTGCAGGTAGAGTTGCCAAGTCAGGAGGGGGCTAGGGACGGCAAAAATACCTCATAAATCCACTCCGTGATGGGGTTCCGAGAACCAAAGTCTCGATTGCTGCATGGGAAACATATTCTGTTATTGCTTTTGCTATATCTGTGCTTTCAAGTGCAACATCAAGGCAATGCACCTGATACAAAAAAAAAAAAAAAATCTGTATGTTGGAATGGAAAGGAGAAACAAGGTACATTTGCACATCTATCTACATAAAGGCATGAGAAATTGAAAAATGATGGTTTTCTTCCATCATTTTGGATGCTTGTGTTTATAAGAGAGATTCCTATGGATTTTAACTTCTTTTATTCTTCTCATGTTCTAGACATTTTCCACCCCTAAAGGTGCATATTTATATCGTGGAAAGGAGGAATAACAATGACAGGCTCAGAAACGTACATCTTTGCGAGTACAATAGCATCGAAATGTAAGGAAGAGATCCTTTGCCATCTTCTCAAGCTGCTGCTTTCCTGGTGAAGAATAATCACCAGGCGATCCATGGCCTGGTCGTGAAACAATGCAAACATGTGGAAGAGAAAGAAGATTAGAACATGAAACCTAGAACTTGAAAAACCACTTGAGAGATCAAAGGAGCTGTAAGGCATTGAATGTAAGTTGAGCAACCCCTTTTCAATTTTGGGGCACATAGGTCGGTCGTAACATCATTAATCTGTCATTATTCTAAATAACGAATCAGAGAGAGAATGATAAATTACTTGTAACAAATGATGATGATGATGATGATGATTTGTTAAAAACATGGATTAGAATAAGATTTTGGCCTTTGGTGAGAAGATTTTCCACAGTCCATTTCAATGCATTTTGGCTCCCCTTGTCTTTATCTACAGCAACTGCCACCAGCCCATTTCCTTCTCCTCCCTTCTTGGTACCGTGTCCCTTCGAGAGCCACATTTTCTGTCTTGTATCTTCTCAACACAGAAAAGAATTCAAAGGCCTGTAATTGTCATCAAGAAAAGACCGCCTAAGAGGCCTTGAAACCTCTCTTCTATCACCCTGGATGTGCTCTGATGCTTTCTGGTCGAAGAGGAGTTTTAAGTGCTTTCTGAAGGGAAATGCCAATTGGATGCAAGCCTCAGTGTGTTTCCAGCAGAAATGACACCCCTCGTATTCTCAGTCCCTGTTTAGAAGATTGCCTATATTTAGTGATCGAGGGCCATTGATGAAGCTGTGCCGTTTCAATGGACACACGATGTTACTAAATAAAGGATGGTCTTCGGTATACTTTGTTCACTGATGGACTCTATACCATTGTTTACATGATTATTGAATTATATTCAAGTTTTTATAAGAGATTCCTAGGCCAGTTCTATTGAGAACCATCATCTGCTACATGAAAATTCTAAAATTCGGCTCGAAATTTCATGTTTTGCCAATCTCCCTTAATTTTCTTAGACTTTTTATGTTGTTTTGAATTTTATAATATTTTCTTTTATATTTTAAGATTATGATTTCATTACTTTAGTATTGGTCGGTTTTCTAGCCTATTGATTCATAGGCATTGTAAAACTCTTGAGGATATAAACTTGGTCAAATTAATATTTTGAAAATAAAATAAGATTTTAAAGTTATTTGTGATTTAACCATGTTTTAGTCTATTTTATACCTTTCTGTACTAGGTGTTTTCTTGATGTTCTTTTACCGTTGCACTAATTGTATTCTTATAAAAAAAAAAAGAAAATGAAATTGTGGATTAATGGTCACTGCACTTTTCAAAAAAAAATATTTTTTTTATTTTAAATTAAATTTTGAGTTTTTAGATTATTTTAATGAATTCATGTCAACAATGAATTTTAAAAATAAAATAAAAAAAATTATTTTAATTTATTTTTAAATAAAAAACATTTTAAAAAACAATTTCTACAAAGAAACACTATCTTAATCATACCACCCCATTTTAAAAATAATTCTTATTTTTTTTATTTGTGGGTGTTTTTTTTAAATATATAATAATAGTAATTTTGTTTTTATTTTCAATAAAAAAATTCAAAAAATTTGATATGATGTAATGTAATCTAATAAAATATATATAATATGATAAAAGATATAATGAAACATAATGAGATGTTTCATCGAACAAAACTTATAGTGATACAACCGAGATTTTGATAGTTTCATTTTAGTCCTAGTAATCTTTGAAAAAATTATTGTAGTTCCCATGTTTTATTTCTATTTATAAATAGGCTCTTATTTAAAATTTAATTTGTTCTTGTATTTTATAAGAATAAAATTTAATCCTTTTGATGAAGAGTATTTTGCGATTAGATGCATGAACAATAACACAAATATAACAACCATCTAGGTGGTGGCCCAGTGGTAAGAGTTTGGGACCAAGAGGTTTGCTCCCTCTGTGGTCTCAAGTTCGAGCCCTGTGATTGCTCATATGATGGCCACTGGAGGTTTACATGATCGTTAACTTCAGGACCCGTGAGATTAGTCGAGGTGCGCGCAAGCTGACCCGGACACCCACGTTAAACTAAAAAAAAATAACACAAATGTAACGGTTCACTACATAACTTACTCTTTTCTTAATGTAACACTTATATAATGTAATGAGTCAACACAATTGTAATATTTTTTTATTACATTATAATTTTTTTTTAAAAAAATACACAGAATATAATGAACTATACAGTACCAGTGATCAGTCACTTCAAACAATTAAACCACCAAAGAGAGTTCATCAATACAAGATCCACACCCTCATTCACTCCTTTACCGCTTGACTACTAGGTGCTTAATAAATTAGCTTGTAACTTGTTCATTCATTTCACCTTCTATCTTGCGGGTCAAATTATTTTTTATTTAAATATAAAAAATATTAAAAGTATTAAATTTTTTTAACAATACCATTAAACTTAATTAAATGAATGAATTTTTAAACCTTCCGACTCAATTTTTTACCTAGCTCAAGTTACTAATTAAATTATGTGGGAGCTAACCCGAATTAAATCAATTAATTTCATGGATCCAAATGCAATCTTTGATAACTAGTAAAAACATGGCTTAGATGTTTTTTAAAAATAAACTTCAAGATGGCAACTTAATTTTTTTTTATTGAGATAGTGACAAATTAGATTGATCCTGGTCCCTCTACGACCCGGGTCATGGACTCTACTGAGTTTAATAAATAAATATTTTAATTAATAATTTTTACTTAATTATATGATAAAAATAGATGCTCATAAAATTAAACACCAATCTAAAATAAACATCTATTTAAGACAATGATAACACTATAAAAAACAAACAAGAATAAATCATTTTGTTTATTTCTCAACCAGTCCAATATTAAAGGAATAAATTGAAAAAATAAATAAATTTAGAATAATTAAAGAAAAAAGGCATATCTGGACAGTGAGTAAACTCTCCATACTTGCAAATCGGGTTATGGACTCTAGTGAGATTATAATTTATTTTTTTAAAACTATTTTTTTTAATTATATAATAACAAAAATAAACAATCACAAAATTGAACACCAACTCCAATATTAAAAGAAGAAATTGAAAAAATAAATAAATTTAGAGCAATTAAAGGAAAAAAGGCATATCCGGACAGTAAGTAAACTCTCTAAACCTGCAAATAGGGTTATGAACTCTAGTGGCCCAGTGAGATTATAATTTATTTTTTAAACTTATTTTTTATTTAATTATATGATAATAAAATTAAACATCAACTCAATACTGAGATTTTTCTTAGACCATGATTGTAACAGCCCAGCTCAACCTGTCATATATTGTCCGCTTTGGGCCTTACCGTCCTTACGGTTTTGTTTCTGGTGACGCGAGCTCACATCTGAGCCTGACGCCCCAAAACACGTATGACAAGTTGACAACTAGCACTCTTAATAAGGCTAGCTATCAAATCCTCACCCGAAGATGTGGGATATTACAATGATAACCTCATAAAAAGCAAAATAAAATCAATTATGAAACTGAATTCTCAATTAACTCAATATCTAAGAATAAAATAAAATAAAATTGAAAAAAAAAGTTTAACTTATCAAACTCACGAATCAGGTCAACCAACCAAACTTGTGAACATGTCTATGGACTTTATAAAGTTTAATAACATGACTTTTATCTTAAATTATTTTTTTTAATTATGAGAAAAAAAAATAGACAGTAAAAAAATTCAAATTCAATTAAAAAGATAACTTATCAAACCCTTATATCGAAGCAATCTGAATTATTCTGAAAAATTTGTAAATCATGTTAATCTTATAAAAAAAAAGATAAAATACAAAGAAAAAAAATACAAAGTTAATTTTTTAATAACCTAATATTTAAAAATAAAATTTACAAAAAATAAAAATAAAATTGTAATCCGCAAGGAACGCGGGTGAAAGTTAATTTACCCGACCCTTTAGTTTTTGTTAATTAATGTCATTTTTCACCCACATGAGTTTTCATCAAGTGTATGTATTTCCACCTTCAACTAGATACGCACTGCTGGTCAAGATGATCTCTGTAATTTAATTAAATGTGCTGATTCTTGTTCCAAATGTAATCATCAGTCTGAAAGCATTAAGTTCTCAGTAAATAAAATTGTGACTTTTTAAATCTTCATGAAGAAATCTTTTTTTTTTTTTTTTATAATTCCTTTTGAGGGATATCTGGTGATAAAGATTGCAACATTAACTATCCATTTGATCAAGCCTTTAAGGGCAAGAAAACCTTAACAGCATGTCATTGGAAGACTTCCCTGTGGAAAAATACTACCTCCGACTCTAGTTTGAGTTTAAGAATGATAGCAAAGCTTGAGCCTATGATGCCTTATGACAGGAGCATACACTGCAGGGAGAATTCAAATGCATCATAAACTTACCGAGAAAAGAGACAGAAAATATATGGTAGGACGAGGACTTGCGTGTGAATTCTAGCAGCTGGAAATAAATTGCTCTGTCAAATGAATGCCAAGTTTACAAAATTCTGCCGTAGTCAGGAGTGAAGAATAACAAGGATTGTTACAAATCAGACCTGGTTTACTGTGATGCTATGAATCAGGCGTACCTATTAGTATTACTTTTCATGCGGGGGAGATAACACAAATGATGACCAAAATGATTTGAATGGAAGAAGAAAAAATATTCTTATAGGTTTCCTTTTTTCCTCTTTCCCTCTAAAACCCAAAAACATAAAATTAAAATTCTATCAGCTAATTAACCCCCATTGTTGCTTTACAACATTTTCTACAGTTAACAGAGAAAGCTAACCCTCATAACAGATCACTCCACTCTTCATGTTCTTCTTCACTGTGTGGGAGTCAGGAAACCTGTCATCCCTTGTGATATTGTTCTATATGCCTTTTACTTCATGCTCCTCCGACAATCATCGATCCAATGTGAAGGAATATCCTTCCTGGTCATTCCCTCTAACACTATATGCATTCCCTTCACTCCCGTAAAGTTCTTCATCTTCGTCTCCTTCTTTCAGTACATCAATCTTCTCGACAACTTCCTTAATGTCCAACCTTCTCTCTACATCCTCTTCACAGCAACTTAATCCAATCTTCAAAAGCTTTATCATTTCTCCTTTGCTATATTTTGTTCCAACTATTTCCTTATCAAACACTTCACTTGTTCGCTTTTCCTTCACCATGTTATTAACCCAAGTTGCTAAGTCTGCATCACTGTTATAACATGGTGTTAGATAGTTCTCAGGGAACTTGCCAGTTAACATCTCCAGTATTAAAATGCCAAAACTCCATATATCTGTCTTGTTTGATGTCCGGCTTTGTTGTGCATACTCAGGTGACTTGTAAGCCA
Organism: Populus trichocarpa; assembly: GCF_000002775.5. Classification (NCBI taxonomy): domain Eukaryota; kingdom Viridiplantae; phylum Streptophyta; class Magnoliopsida; order Malpighiales; family Salicaceae; genus Populus; species Populus trichocarpa. Next base: position 178,478 of record NC_037298.2, on the reverse strand, counting down.
TCATGAACATGTGGGCATGTTCAGGGTTGACCACGGGTCTTAGAGCATAATCTGTCAAGAGAGGCTCGAACGACTCGTCTAGGAGCACGTTGGAAGATTTTAGGTGTCCATGAGGAGCAATTATAGGAAGCTCATTGTAGAGAAAAGCCAAACCCCTGGCTACTCCTTTGACGATTTTCAAGCGGATGTGCCAATGAAGTCCATCTTCTTCCGGTGAATGATTTCCTGTAGAAAACAGGCAGAATGGCTGTAAGAACACAAAGACTTGACTATTTCAGAAAAAGTACACTTGATGCATCATGAACTTACCATGAAGGTGACTAGCCAGGCTACCATTCTCAGCGAACTCTGTAACCAAAAGCTTCTCATCCCTCCTATTGTAATATGCCGCAAGAGGCAGCAAGTTGGGATGTTTCAACCTCCCTAACCTTCTCATGTGCTCATGGAACTCTTCTCTCCCCACATTGCTCATATGCCGATACCTCTTAACAACCACAGGTTGTCCAACGACAACTGCCTTATATGAAGATCCAAATGTCCCACTCCCCAAAACTTCTGCTGAGGCTGTAAGCAAGTCTTGCAAATCAAACTTCTCAATGTCATCCTTCAGGAATGTCAACTTTCCATGATCAGCCTTCTTTGCATGAGAACTAGTCTCTGACAATTCACGATGTACATCTCTATAATAAGAAGCCACCATTTTGTTGGAGTTCTCCTCTGGTGATGATGCTGTCCTCTGTATTCGACTTTTACATTTTTTTCGGGAAAACAGAAGGAAAGCAAAAGCAATGGCTGCTAGCATTAGCAGCACAATCAATATAATGATTACAATGTATAGAATGCTAAATTTCTTCCCATTGGATTTGGGGGTAGAAGGTGGAGAGGGTATGCATGGCCCTAACGGGGGTCCACATAGTCCTTTATTGCCTGAAAATGATTTAGTTAAGAAAGATTTTCTCAGGAAAATGCTGCAGAAAGGTTAAAGATGCATGATAAAGTTGCGTAAGTAATCTGTTCTTGGATAGAAAGATTACCTGCAAATGAATGTGGACTCAATCTGCTTAGGGCTTCTGGGATTGGACCCTCCAATTCATTGTTGGCTACATTTACTGTCTTCATACTCTTCTGTTGAAAATTAGGTATTTGGCCTTGAAATTGGTTTCCTTCAAGTTTCAATTCCATCAACTTAGACAAGGTAGCAAGTGATGAAGGAATCTTGCCTGTAAGAAGATTATTTGCCAGATACAGTCTCTTTAATGAACCCATGCCTTCAAATGCATTGTCAGGAATGTCTCCTGAGAATCGGTTATTTGACAAATACAACGCTTTCAACTTCCCTAGTTTCTTGAAATCAGGCAATGGACCATCAAAATTGTTGTCCATAAGGCTTAATGTTCTAAACGAAGGCAAGGGAGCAAGTGCATCCAAATCAATATCGCCGGAGAGTGCCATATGTTCAAGCTGCAAACCCCGAATGCTTCCATTCAAACACAGCACACCGACCCAATTTGATCTCTCCCATTCACATGGTTTCACAGAGGGATTCCAGCTATTAATAGCCCCGTTGTTCGCTAGCTGGTCCTTGAACTTTAAAAGAGCGTCGGAATCTGGTGAACCAAAGGATGTAACCACAATGGATAACACAAAAGCAAGAACAAGGAGGACTAATGATGAGGTGGTTGCGCGCGCAAACTTAGCTACGTGCGCAGCCATAACCATTAGTACAGTGCTCAAGAATTCTCAAATGTTTACTATTCTCTCCGGAATTATCAATTGTCAGAAGTTTTCATTGACATATTTTTGTCTTAATTTCTTGGTCTTTCAGAAATGGAGAACGCAATAACCTGGACACCAACACAGTTGATGTGCAATTCCAGGAATAGTAAAGATGACCAGGATGCAGAGATAACAATGGAAAAGAAAAATGGAAGTTGGTCAAGCAACTAAGATTTGCCTGCGTGACAGCGTAGAAGGGAGAGGTGAGTACAGGAGAGATCCAAGGCCAGCCTTCGATTTTATTATGATGATTAGTTGTTAGTGCTGTTATATTAGGCAGATATGCTCATTTTAGGTTATGGCTAATGTTGGATTAATAGTTATCCTGTCTGCTATATCTACGCAGTTAATGTCTGATATATATTTTTATTTTTTCAGTTTTAAACTTGCCTTGGTTGGCTTCTAAGGCCCTAACAAAAAACAAAAAGAAAACAAACCACCAAAATCCCTATTGACAGATGAAACTAGCTGGAATTGTAGGCTATTCATGCCTAGAAATGATGATCAGTCGCATCAAAATATTGAGTAGTTACATATAGAAGATCATCCATTCTGATTTACAGGATCAGAAGACTGAATTTTTTTGATTAATATAATAAATACATGGGATTATGAGAAACTTAGTTTTTGGTTCAACTTTATACAATCTTCTGTGAGCATATATTTATTGACTTAAAATAAGCCTGCCCCCTGCCCCATATATGCATATGGGGTCTGCAGTTTCAACACTCACAATTTTCCTGCTTCCCTGCACAAACAACTACATATATATATTGTTGTACAAAATCCGTAGGTTGATTCAAAGCTTCTTGGAAGGAAATGGAAATTTTTTTCGGTATTCTGCCAGAGCCCATAAGGGGAAAACATTCTTATGGATAGGGTAGTGTAACATGCAGTTATTCTTGAAAACTCCAGTAATTTCCTGCCGAAAAATTCAGATAATGATAAAACAAATTCAAGTGGAAAATTCAAGGAAATGGGAGGAACCATATCCATATCAGTATAGATTGTTACAATGGCTAGGTCATGACAAGATACCTGCTGCGGATAGCTACCATCTTCAGCTTGAGAATTGATCAACAACTTAGCAGCACGGTGAAGTGGAGTTGGATCCCTATCCGCCTATTTCAAACAAAAATAATGACAAAAATATTAATACACGAATTGAAATTCGGAAAGAAGATTAGCATAATGTATACGCAGAACCAAAGCAACTGGGAAAAGATCAACTAGTACATAAGGAACTGACCTGGCCAGCATGAATCAAACCAAGCATAGCCCAAGCTGATTGTACATAAGTTGATCGGTTTTCTTCTAGAGATGTATATATCTGAAAAATGAAGCTCAACATTAATCTTTATTCAAAGTATTTTCCCTCTTGTCTCGGAATAATTGAATTGCACAAATAAAGTTAATTACCTTGTTTGGGCAAGATAGGTAGCTCTCACCCCAGCCACCATCTGGAGACTGTACCCTGAGTAGAAAATCAACGCCTCTACGCATTGCTTGGTTGTTATAGTAGGTTTTTCCAGCAGCTGCTAGACCAACAAGTGCATACCATGTGCTGTAAATGAAGCAAACTCCCCAGTTTCCATACCATGAACCATCTGGCATTTGAATCATTTTGAGATATTCGACAGCTCTTGCAATAGAAGTCTCAATTTCTTTCTTCCTATGTCCTGGGTACATCTTCATAAACATCACAAATACTTGGATTGCAGATGATGTGCACTCAGTATAGCTGCATTGTATGACAACATATTCATAATCAGAACCAGATAAATTTAATATTTATGGTACAAAATAAATAAATATATATACAGGAAGCTTGTATGAAAATTCCCACTCATGCTCGATGACTATGTTCTCCGCAAATTCCAGAGGATTGAGTTTCTAAGAACACAAAAGACAAAAAAAGGTATTCAGTTGATATGATGGTGTTAGTTAACGACATTTTTTATTTTAAAACGAAAAGGAAAAGATGTTAGCATACAAGTTACCTCTAACCACATTTCACCTCGAATAGTCTCCCAGCCTGATAGACCACCTCTTGGTCCCTGAATGTAATTATAGAATGAAGATCAAAATTCTGATACCATTCTAGATGCATTTCTTTGGAAGAAAAAAAAAGTGCAGAACAGAACAGAACAGTTCGTAAGATAAAGCAGCTAAACCCAATCACTAACTCACCTGTAGTGAAAGAATGATATTGACAGCTTCAAAAATCATCCGAGGATCCAATTTCTCACCAACGTATTCAGAAGGCAGCATTTGAGCAAAGAGAACACACTGCACAAAAGAGGATAACAATCAGTGCTACTTCATTTTATAAAAATGTTTTCAAAAAAGAAAATTTTAATATAGTTGATGTCATGTTAACCTTTAAAGCTTCTGCAGTACAATCAGAAACTTGCCAGCCATGATCTTGATCAGAGAAAGTCCATGATCCTCTAGAAATGTGACGATACATGCCTCTGAAGTCACCTGCTGGATTATCCACAACTTGACATTTCTTGATGAAATCAAATGCTTTGGCAAGTGTAGGCTTGATTTCTTCACCAAGATCACTACTATACAAAGCTTGAAAACCAAATGTAGCATCCCACAACTGACTACCAAATGTCTGAACCTTCATTCCATCTTCTCCAACCCACAAGAAATCAGGAACCCTAGCAAGATGCCTCTTGAAAGCAACACCATCTGGATCCTCAACCCAACATGAAAGCATGCACAGCACCTTCTCTATACATCCAATAGTAATGTATCTACTGCTCTCATCTTCATAATGAATGTGCTTCATTGTCACTTCAAGAGCCTTCTTTCTGATCAATTGGTTAAAGGGCCAGCGAGTAAGAAGGGGTTCAGACATCAAATACAGACTATCCCAAAGGAAGTCCTGAATCAAGGTATGTGGATAGTAAAGATCCTCCTTTGCACATAAATGTCTGACATGCTTCCAGTTGACACTTTCGTAAGGCTGAAGGTACAGTTCTTCTCTCAGTGATAGAATCAGAGGTGTAATTGGCCCTACAAATCTTTTTCCATAGAGATATGACATTGGCATGTAAACCAATCGAGTATAGCACCACATTTTTGCTGCATTTTATCATGGGGATCAAACTAATTATAAGCATTATTAATTATATACTTACTTATTAATTAACTTCCAAATCAAGCTAAGAAAACTGTACTAATAAATAAATACCTGGATGAATAGGAAGGGTAGAAGGAATAATCCAAAACTCTGGGGGCATTGGGTTACATCCAAGCCAGTCAAAAAGACCAAGAATCTACAACGAATCAAATTAAGAAGAAACTTTAACACACTCACTTAAAGTACCTTGCTTAAATCACAGATTGTACAACACTGCATATACAACTCTGCATACGTCTAAAAAATAAATAAACAAATAAAAACCATCTTAGTTTTGTGAGATAAAAGCGTGTATTGTTATATGCATGATGGCAATTACAAAATACCGAAAGCCAAGTCTTGCCCCAAGAGGGAATGGAAGTGACACCACCACGGTCAAGAATCCATTTTCTTCCTCTTGCACAAGCTTCCTCATCTGGTCCTACCCCAAGCATACGTAGACAAATGTAGCTGAAAGTTGTGCAAAACATATTGCTGTGACTTTCTATGTGCAGACCCCACCCACCATCTTCATTCTGCAGCATATATATCGTGTTAATTAATATGTTGATTTTGCATAATTAATTAGATTTCTGATGAAATTAATCACCTGATGATTGTATATGTAACGAAAGATTTCTTTGCGGTACTCAGGAGGGAACATGGTGTTGAGATGCCCAGTAATGTAGAAGCAAAACACCTACAATATTATTTGTCCTGGATAATTATTTCTCAATTGCCAAAGTCCATCCATATATATATATATATATATAGTATTACTCGATTAAAAGATGAATTCGCATAATGATATTAAAAAAAGATACTTACAAAAGGAGGAAGGAAAAAAAGGACCCCAGAATTTTCAGCAGGCCAGTGGCCATCGCTTGCCTGCAAAGCTGAAAGAAAGTTGGCCGACCTCCTTAATGCTGTTGTGGTCTTTTCATATGTCACCTCCTCACCATCCTCAACTCTCACTGCAGGAATTGTTTGCTTGAAATTTTTCTCCCTCAGAATCTGCATGGATCATTCATGTTTTTTACTTTCACTTAAGAGCCCTTTTTGCAAAATGTTACCATAGCATATTTTTACTGCAGTTAATTATTGGTCAACCTCAGCAAGTTCCTACTTTACATCATACCTAGCTAGGGCTGGAGTCATAGGAAAAATGACCACAGATATTACATTACATTACCAAAAGAAAAAACCACCTAAAAGAGATAGAGAATTCTTTGTTCACTGTCTAACAAAATATTATGGGGTTATCGCGATTTTTCCTGACTTGATTTTGAGTTTTAAAACTTATTTGATATCATGAGATTTTAATTGTGTTTATTAAATATTTATTGGTAAAAATGAATTGAAAATGATTTTTCGGATAAGAAAACTCCGGCCTAATTTTTTGGTCATCTCTCCGGTGACTGGAATTCAATCTAGCAGAAGATTCCTAATCCACCCATCATTTTTTTTTAAAAAAGGCTACATTTTACTCTTTATATTTATATTTTTTTTTCCTTCAATTTAAATTTAATTACTTTAAAATTAATTGATTCAAAATATATTATATATATTTATTATTTTATTAAGTTCTTAAATTAATTAAGAATATATTTAAGATATTATTTTATTAAATATCATTGATCTTTTACTCTATTTTTGAATTAGATTATAACATTTATTTTATAATATTACAAAACACTCTTTTTATATGGTCCATCATGATTGTCCTTTCATGAGGCGACTTTCCTGCAAACGTCTATTTTTATAATCATATAATCTAATAAAAAAATAATTTAAAAAAACAAAATTATTAAACTCAGCTAGGTCCATAACAAAGTCATAGTTGTGATAGGTTAATCTAAATTGACTCAAGTTGATACAAGATGTCATCGTCTTAATATTATAAAAAAAACATGGCATCATGAAAATTTTTAAAATAAAATCGGGTTATGACCAATCATCTAGGTTGTTTTTTGATTTGCAAAGCTAATCGAGTCATATTGAATTAACTCTCCATGATTTAATTTGAAATCTAAGACTTTCTCGCAACAACGCGGTAGCATTATATTATTCCTATGTTTTTCATTACAAGTGTGTGGAAATTATAAGAATATTATATTTTTAGAATAATATATTTTCTAAAAGATTAATGTTGGTAAAAAATTTCCAAAAAAAAAATATTAATATTTATTAGACAAAGGAGTTTTAAGTTTTAATTAGAGAGATTTTTTATCTTTATTTTAATATTTTTTTTTTGTATGTGTTCTAATTGCTTTTGATTCTTATTAAATGAATGATAAAGAATAAAAACATCGATGTTTTTTAAATGAAAAATACTAATAAGAAAAGGAAGAATTATATTAGGAAATTAGTTTGTCTTAATTGAATTTAAATTATTATTTTTTAAAAAATAATTATTTTCATGAAATTGAATAAAAGTGTTGAATGGTCCATGCATATCAATAGTCATTCTATACCCTACTTAATTTGGAGGTTTAATGCTAATTAATTAACTAGGTTGATTAATTTAATCCTGCACAGTGCACAGAATCTACAAGTCAGGCCAGTAATTAAGACGGAAAAAAATGGATGCGACGAGACTTGTATAAAGCTGTTTCGCTGTCCCCTAAAACTTTTTTTTTTATTTGATCGTAAGCCACAATAAATATATATATATTGTAAGAAAGAAGAAACTCATCATATAATATCTATGGTTAAAAAATATATTATTGTTGTTGTTAATAATTGATACATGGAGTTCGTACCTGATATTGCCAAAGAAGGTCAGAGCTGGGCTTGACCTCAGAGCGGTTTTTGGTAAAATTCCGGCGAGCCTCTTCCACTTGTTCACGCTCTTCAGGAGTTCCAGCATTCGGATCATACGCCCATATCTGCCTTCCAACAAAATCATTTGTGCTGAATATGTAAGGGTTGCTCCCTTTCTCTGCGATCTTTAGCCTCCACATTCTCTCTCTCTCTCTCTCTCTCTCTGTAAGACTATATATCTATATAAACTAGCGACTGAAAAAATATTTTTAGCAGTGTCGGCCGTGACTGTGCAAATGCACAGTGATCCTTTTTTATTTTCTTTTAATTATTAGTTTTTTAATATAATTAATTAAATTTAAAATAAAAAAAAAGTTTTATTGTATCCTACTATTCATTATAATAATAATTTTTTATATATTTTTTTTATACTATCAGATTTGTTTTTTATTAGAATATTTTTGTTAATCCATTTTTTAGTTAATAGTTTGTAGGATCAATTTTTTACTTTTTTGTAGTATTGATATTGATTATAAGCCTTTTTTTAATTTTTTTTAATTTTGTTAAAAGTTTTAGATTAATTTTTAAACATGTTAGAAAATAATATCAATTTTTTTAAAAAAAAACTCAACAAAACATTAACATTAGTTCTAAAAAGGAATTTTCACATAAATTTCTATAAATGAACATAATCTATATTTAATTTTAAAATTTGAATATTGATGTATTTAAAAGAAAATGTGTTAATTAAATTTTTTTTTTAAGTGAAAGTTGAACCTCTAAGGGTGCTAAAACTTGAATTGATCTTTTTTAAATCCTATGGTCAGAAAATATTACCCGAAGGTCAACATTATTATTCTATGGGTTTTAAATCCTATGGTCAGAAAATATTACGAAATAATAAATGAATCATTTTATTATCTTCTCCTTTTACAATTCTTTTTAATTTTTTTATGAAAATATCACCACCAACAATTAAAAAAAAATCAGACTTTCCCAATAATAAAACAAAAATATCAATATACATGAAATTTAAAACACAAATAACAAAACACAAGAAAATGCTGAAGAAGCCTCCAAGGCCACGTGGGCGAGTCTACATCATGCTCTGATCAATTGACTATCTTGGACTTACTCGCGCGTGTAAACACGTGCCATATAAAAGACCTGCAAAAAGACACAGAAATCGTAATTTTTGGGAGAAAAGCCTTGAATTTTTTCTGTAATTTTGATTCCCCAAACCTAAGTGCCTCTTCCTTAATTTCATTTTTTTTTTTTTTTATTACTGGAGTTAGGGCTGGTGGCTAGATGGTGATGGAGAGGGAGGCGATTCGGGTCTGTGGGCGTGGCTTCTGTATTTCGTGGAGGAGGTCAGACCAGTTCACGGCTGGTGGCTGGTCTGTATCGTTGGCTGAGGTCGGTGCTGTCGTGGGCGTGGGCTTGGAGGGAGTGGCAACCGTGGGTGTATGGGGTTACTGTCGTGGGTATCTGTGGAGAAGGAGGCAGCAGTAACAGGTTTTGTTTGGGTGATTTGTTGTTTGGGTATGTGTGGTCAAAAGGGAGATTTGGTGGTTGTGGGTAAAAGAGAGGTTGATGATGGTGGCCAGTTCGGTGGTTCAGTGGTGGCTATTTAATGGTAAGAGAAAGGAGGGTGGCTGGGCAGTAGAGGTTAGGGGCAGTGGAGATGATTTGCTGGGTTTGTTGGTTTGTGGAAGGAGACGAGAGGGCTGCTGTTGTAGTGATTCAGTGGCCACCGGTCTATTAGGATGAGAAAGTGAGAACAATAGCGGCAGGGGAGAGGGGTTTAGGTTTGGTTTTTTTCACTAGTGATTGGCTGGGTTAAGGAGCACTGTGGGTCACGGTTGGTGGAAATGAAGGGTAGGAACTGGGTTTCAGGCATGGAGGAGATTGAATGAGAGAAGGGACGGGTGGGGGAGAAACTGGAGAAATTTCCAGTACTCGTTCATGAGGAATAGAGGATGAAGATTTTTTATTCTCTCCCTGGTGCTGTTTGTTCTGGGTTGGTGGAAGGTAAGGAAGACGATGATGTTTATAAAGGCTGGGATATGGTGGAGATAGCTCATAAAGGCTGGGAGTTTGATCTGATGGGTATGGTGTTGGTTTGTGCTTGAAAGGATGGCTATGGTGATGTGGGTCTCTCGGTCGGTTACCTGGAAACATTTCCAGACCTCTTTGTTGTTCTCCGTGGGAGGCTTGTCCTATGTTGTTGTTTCTTGGTTTTTTTCCCGGTTCCACCCATTTGAATTCCCCAGTGTCCACCCTTTTTTTTTAAGGAGAGAAAATCTGGAATTCATGCAGTATTGAATGATTTTTGGGACATGGAATTGGGAGATTAGAATCTGGGTTTATTTTGCTGGGATTTGGGGTTTAATTTGGATCCTGGACTGGATTGAATCAATTGGACAAAATCAGACCGAAAACATGCTTTGAATGGGCTTAATTGAATTAGTTCAATTTAATTGGACTGAATTGATTGGAGTGAAACAAATGGGACTGAAATGAAATTATAACTAAGATAATTGATCCTTGAATGTTTCCTATTTTTAATTACAGTCTATGGGTTTTGAGTTTTTCAATTCTATTCAATTAAAATATTTCATCTTATAATTTCTTTGATTTATATCCTAAAAAATAAATTGATTTATCTTTTAAAATTCTTAAATCATAATTTTTTTTATTGCATTTCTAATTAAATCAATTTATTCCTCCAGATTTAACTATTTATTACAAATTCATCTTTAATTTCTAGAATTATACAATTATAATCAATCATACTCTTAATTTGATTTTCCTCTTTAAATAAATCCTTAATTAACTTTTTAATTTGGTCAAGTGTTACAAATTCATCTAGCTCTTCAATTTTTCTAATAGAAGCAGAATTAAGATTAAATTAAGCCCCTTTTCTTCAATCAAATCCTCAATTGTAGCGTAAAAAATCTCAAATGTTATTTTTACTCGTGATGCCAATTATCGATTTAATTTCAACCCTAACTATATTTTCTGGTTATTTTTTTTTTTGTATTTTTGTGTTTTTTATGATATTCAAAATTGTTTTTAACACACAAAAATTTAAAAAAAATGAAGAAAATGATTAAAATTAACTAAATTATTGGGAAAAAAAATATTACTTTGTTTTTATTTTTCAAAATATATATAAAATTGGGGAGTCAAAATTGGGTTATGACAATTAGGGTCTCAAGTTTTGGCATTTTAAACCCGATTAAATCATGTTTTTATTTTTCAATTTATTTTCTAAGAGATTATCTCAATCTTATGACCGGAGTTATGGGTCCTTAAACATCGGATATGCTTATTTTGGGTTGTCTTCGTCTCATGATCCGATTCATAGGTTTGACAGGTTAACCTAGATGACTCAGTTTTTTTTTAATTGACTTTTTTCTCAATTTCATCATTTAATATTGTGTTTGATTGAGAATTAAACTTTATAATTTATTTTGGTTTGCTTTTTATTAGGTTATCTCGGCCTCATAATTTGAGAATACTGCTTAACGGGTTAACCAAGTTTGACTTGACTTCTTTTTTATGTTATTCTTTAATTAGATTTTTTACAAATTCTATAATTCATACTTTGTTTTGATTTGTTCTATATGAGACTATCTCAGTCTCATAACTAGATACATGAATATGACAAGTTCGCCTGGGTTGTTTTTTTATTTCATTTATTTTTTTAATCTTTATCTCATCCTTCAACTTTAGGTTGGTTAGGAATCAGATTTCATAATTTGTTTTGATTTGCTTTTTATATGGTTATTTTGATTTTATAACCCGAATCGCGAATTTGACAAGTTAACTAAAGTCGTTTTTTCAGGTCCTTTTCTTAATTGATTCTTTGTTTCAATTTCATCATTCAATATTGGGTTGATTAGGAATTAGACTTCATAATTTGTTTTGATTTGTTTTCTATGGGGTTATCATAGTCTCATAACCTAAGTTGAAAGTTTGAAATGTTAACTCTGGTTTACCTAAATCAATCCAATATGTTGTTATTTTAATATTAAAGAAAGATGTCATCTTGGAATTTCTTGAGTCAAATTATGTCTTTACAAATCAACCGGATTGCTTTCGAACTTGCAAAATCAACCTAGTCATATTGGATCAACGCTCACATAATTTTAATTTCTTTCCACTAGAAAAAAAAATTATTCACAACATCTGAATATTTTTTTAAGTTAAAGAAAGATTTGACTTGACCTGACCTGCAGTGTAGCACGGGTTGATGATTTAGTAAAACTCTAAAACATGTGGCTAAAATACCTTTTCTGGTATTATTGCTCATGACTCATTGTCACTGTAGATTTTAATAGTTCAAATTATTTTTTTGATGTTTTTGAATTGTTTTGATGTGCTGATATAAAATATAAATTTTAAAAAATAAAAAATATATATTATTTTAATATATTTCTAAGCAAAAAAACATTTTGAAAATCAACTATTGCCTTAATACTAAACACTACCTAAAACATATGGCTGAAATATTGTTTATGGGATTGTTGCCCGTGACTCATTGTGGATTGTAATTGTGCAATCCAATGGTTCTTCATTCATTTTTCCTTTAGGTTATTAGATTTAAAAATTACAGTTTAGTTCTTATTGTTATTGTTTCAAGTTCTTTTATTCTTTTATTATAATTTTTTTTCCTTCAATTGTTATGCTAGATTATTACAATTAACGATTCAAATTAACAATTAAAAGTGACGGTTTGCAAAATTATTATTCTCAATTATCTATTGATAATTAAAAAGTTATAGTTAGAAAACAAATAAAATATTAATGAATTAATAATTGACAACCAGCAGTTTACATTGATAAATTGAATTAAAAAATAAATTATCTATGTATGGAGATTCATCTCTAACTTAGTAGGTCAATGACAACCATATATCATTTAGTCATCAAAGAAAGTTCAGCGCTTATAGGCAACAAAAGCTTCCACTGAGAGTGAGTGTTGAGTTTAGTAAGACTACGCCAACGTTGAAACGCATCTTCCAAGGTTGGAACCCTAGCTCTCCCTTCAAAGTCACGAGAAATATGTTGGTAAAATTCAAACTGTCTACTAAATCTATCAGGATAATAAGGCTCAATTATAAACGTATCATCATAACAAAGAGTCAAATAGCCAAATCAAATACATATAAAATACTCACTCTTGAGGACTGATAAGTTGTCATCATCATGCAAGACAACAACTTTAGCCAAAGGAAGTAATGCAGGAGATATGATAATCCTTTTGGGGTTTTTAAAAAGAGCAGTAGCTTGAGATTCATTAAAATATTTTGCTAACCCTGCGCCGGTATATTTTGTCATCTCAACTAACTTGGCAGGGCTAATGGCTATTTGATGGATGCTAAATTTTTCTACAAGCCAACTGGTGAGAAAATAAATAGAAAAAAAGATGTGTTGTGCAATCACACCATACATATTCGATTTCCTTTAGACCTTTGAAAATACTTGCTAGAACTGGTATAGCAAGAGAGGATTGCCTTCCCGTCACCATCATGGATGCTACTTTGAAAGTACTAGGACGAATGTAACCAATATCTTTGCTAGGAAATACAAATTTGCATAGCCAACATGAAAGAAAAGTCACTAAATAAACTTCATCATGAATGTGAGGAGGGAGATTAAGCTCTTTAAGAGGATGAATGAATTTGCTGGAGTGAATATGAGACTTGTCAATTGAGCCAGATGAATAAGTAATCTTATTGGATTTGCTAAACTTACCCATATAGAAAGACACCTTGTATCTCAAGTCTTCTGGAAACTAGAAATCTACCTAATCTTGAAGAGTCATTACATAGTTACCACGAACGTTCTCACATTCTTTATGAAAGGTAATTAATAGGTATTTGCAACTGTTTGAAAGAAAAGAACATAATTTCTTATCAGCTTCGTTAAATTCATCAGCATAAAGGATGACTTCATCATAAAAAGTGCCGAAAATAGGAAGGCCGTTATATGATTTCAATTCCTAAAGTGACACAGACTCCTTGCCATTCGGGGTAGATAACGTGTTATAGCAAGAGTCCAATGTTGTAGAAAGAAAGGATAATATTCATCTACTAGTCATATGTAAAAAAAGATGCAAAAATGTTGTCTCAAATATATGCCATCTCGAGGATCGGCTTATAATGTTTCAAAATATCTTATGTCCATTCCCAATACTTTGGAGTATACTCAAGTGCATCAGAGATTGAGAAATAATCCTTGCAAGTAGCATCTCTATCACGTTTATGATATTCTAACGGCGACAAATCAACTAGAAAAGTTGTTGAATATGGAAAGGATTGAAGTTGTAAAACTGATTAAGTCAAATCACCATGACCATAAAGTTCATAAGAAGTCTCCAATAACCACAAAGTCAAATGCTTGATGCTTTTAGAAGACTAATTTTTAGCTAATAGACCGATGGCTGGTTCATATACGCGAAGGCTTGTCTAGCGATACTTGTCCTCAATTACTAAGAATCTTTTAGAGGAAGAAAAAAAAATCCTGAAAGTCACCATCTAAAAAGAACTACGTATTAGGTGCTTATTTGAAAGAAGGGATAGGGAACAAGATTACAAGTCCCATAATATTTAGATGTCTTAAAAAAAAAGGATAAGAACTTACCTTGATCAAAAGCCAAAGATGTATCATGCTCTTGTGTTTAAAAAAAGGTTATGAATCTCCAAAATAGATGGTTCGTTAAAAAGTAACAATTATGATAGTTAAGAAATGACTCCTCAAGCACCAAGTCTCATGAAATATTATGGCATGGCTGGAGAATTCAAGCCGTCGAAGCAACTCTTGTAGAACCTTAAGTCAAGCGGTCAACCTACATTCAAGTTTCAAAAAACATTTAAATTTCTTTTTCAAGATGAGTGCAAAAAGTTTTTTTTGCAAAAGGATAATATTAAACACCCATAAAGGATATCACAAAAGGTTTGTTTTTAATGTGCAAATAATGAAGGCAAGTGATGCACTTTGCAGCCTAAATATTTTCATGTTTTTGCAGCATATAATGCCTTGACATTCTTGCAAAAAAATAATAATCTTAACCGCTAGTTGGAAGAACTGCAGAAGCTGATGGACAAATATTGGTCTCACGGTGAACTGCAGAAGCTGTGATGCTGATTATAGAGGTCTCAATATTCTTGAAGTCATGCTATAAATCAAATTCCACCATGTGTCATTTGTTATTTTATTTCTACATAAAGGATAAATTAAATTAAAATAAATGACATGGAAAATAAATAGGTCTTCATGTATTTCTTGACCAATAAAAGGTTGACACTTGGGATAGGATATTCAAGATATCTTATCATAAATGCAAGTTCCCATTAATAAAGATCAACCAATAAAATCATGTCATGTGGCATTGAAAAATGACCTGAGAAGTACCCCTACAAACCTCTATAAATAGAGAGCCTCAACCTAGAAGAAAAGAAAAAAGAATTCTTGAATATACAAATTTTCTTCAAGATAAGCTCTTTAAGCAAATAAACTCTCTCAAAAGTTTTTAAGCCTCCTTCATCTATGCTTGAAGTTTACAAAAAACAAAGTTTTGTTAGATTAAGCATAAACATCTTATAAGAGTTTTTCAATAACACTTTGAAGATAAATTAAAAATATCTTTTAAAGTATTAAATTATCAAATATTGTTTAACAATACATGTTAAAATTCGTGTTCTTACAAAACACAAATCTTGATAGGGATTTTTCAAATAAATCAAGTTATCATATATCAAATCTAAAGATTTTATTTTTTTTGAAATAATACTTTAGATAGAGATTATTTCTATTTCCAGTTATATATTTAATAAAATAATTATATATTTATACACATGTAATTATTTAATCTCGTGTGCTAAAAATTATATCTACAAGCATATTTATTGACTTAAAACAAGCCCTGCCCCTACCCCATCTGCATATGGGGTCTGTGCAGTTTCAACACGCACAATTTTCCGGCTTCTCTACACAAACAACTCATATATCTATATCTTGTTCTACAAAATCCATTGATTGATTCAAAGCTTCTTGGATGGCAATGGAACATTTTTTCGGTATTCTGCCAGAGCCCACAAGGGGAAAACATTCTTATAGATAGGGTAGTGTAACATGCAGTTATTCTTGAAAACTCCAGTAATTTCCTGCAGAAAATTCAGACAATGATTAAGCAAAATCAAGAGGAAAATTCAAGCAAATGGGAGTAACAATAGCCATATCAGAATATATTCTTACAACGGCTAGGTCATGACAAGATACCTGCTGAGGATAGCTGCCATCTTCGGCTTGAGAATTGATGAACAACTTAGCAGCACGGTGAAGTGGAGTGGGATCTCTATCCACATATTTCAAACAGAAATAATTACAGAAAGATCACTACATGAATTGAAATTTCGAAAGAAGATTAGCATAATGTATATGCAGAAACAAAGCAGCTGGGAAAAGATTAGCTAGTACATTAGGAACTGACCTGGCCAGCATGAATCAAACCAAGCATAGCCCAAGCTGTGTGCACATAAGTTGATCGGTTTTCTTCGAGAGGTGTGTATATCTGAAAAATGATGCACAGCATTAATCTTTAATTAAAGTATTTTCCCTCTTGTCTAGGCATAATTCAATTGCAGAAATGAATTCAATTACCTTGTTTGGGCAAGCTAGGTAGCTCTCACCCCAGCCACCATCTGGAGACTGTACCCTGAGTAGAAAATCGACGCCTCTACGCATTGCTTGGTTGTTATAGTAGGTTTTTCCAGCAGTAGCTAGCCCAACGAGTGCAAACCATGTGCTGTAAATGAAGCATACTCCCCAGTTTCCATACCATGAACCATCAGGCATTTGAATCATTTCGAGATATCCGACAGCTCTTGCAATAAAAGTCTCAATTTCTTTCTTCCTATGTCCAGGGTACAGCTTCATAAACATCACAAATCCATGAATTGCAGATGATGTGCACTCAACATAGCTGCATTGTATGACAACATACACATAATCAGAACCAGAGAAATTTAATACTTCTAGTACAAAATAACAAAAAAAAAAAGATTGTATGAAAATTCCTACTCGTGCTCGATGACTATGTTCTCCAGGAATTCCATAGGATTGAGTTTCTAAGAACACAAAAAAAAAAAAAAACAATTCGGTTGATATGATGGAGTTAATTGAAGACAGTTTTGATTTTAAAAAGAAAAGGAAAAGATATTAGCATAGAAGTTAATTACCTCTAACCACATTTCACCGCGAATAGGCTCCCAGCCTGCAAGACCACCTCTTGGTCCCTGAATTTAATTAAATTAAGGATGAAGATCAAAATTCTGATGCAGTTGAAAGAAAGAGAAGTGCAGAACAGAAAACTTGGTAAGACAAAAAAGCTAAAACCAATCACTCACTCACCTGTAGTGAAAGAATGATATTGACAGCTCATCTGAGGATCCAGTTTCTCACCAATGTATTGTGTAGGCAATATTTGAGCAAAGAGAACACACTGAAGAAAAGAGGATAAAAATCAGTGCCACTTTATTTTATAAAAATGTTTTCAAAAACAAATTAATATAGCTGATGTCATTTTAACCTTTAAAGCTTCTGCAGTACAATCAGAAAGTTGCCAACCATGATCTTGATCAGAGAAAGTCCATGATCCTGTAGAAATGTGCCGATACATTCCCATGAAGTCACCTGCTGGATTATCCACAACCTGACATTTCTTGATGAAATCTAAAGATTTAGCCAGTGTAGGCTTGATTTCTTCACCAAGCTCACTAGTATACAAAGCTTGAAAACCAAACGTAGCATCCCACAACTGACTACCAAAGCTCTGAACCTTCATTCCATCTTCTCCAACCCACAAGTAATCAGGAACCCTAGCAAGATGCCTCTTGAAAGCAACACCATCTGGATCCTCAACCCAACATGAAAGCATGCACAGCACCTTCTCTACACATCCAATAGTAATGTATCTGCTGCTCTCATCTTCATAATGAATGTGCTTCATTGTCACTTCAAGAGCCTTCTTTCTGATCAACTGGTTAAAGGGCCAGCGAGTAAGAAGAGATTCAGACATCAAATACAGACTATCCCAAAGGAAGTCCTGAATCAAGGAATGTGGATAGTAAAGATCCTCCTTTGCACATAAATGTCTGACTTGCTTCCACTTGACACTTTCGTAAGGCTGAAGGTACAGTTCTTCTCTCAGTGATAGAATCAGAGGTGTAATTGGCCCTACAAATTTTTTTCCATAGAGATATGACATCGGCATGTAAACCAATCGACAGTAGTACCACATTTTTGCTGCATTTTTTTGAATAAGCATTATTAACTTGCAAATCAAGCTAAAAAAACAGTGAAATGTACTATTTTGCTAATTAATTACCTGGATGAACAGGAAAAGCAGTAGGCAGAATCCAAAACTCTGGGGGTATTGGGTTACATCCAGACCAGTCAAACAGACCAAGAATCTATAACAAAATTAAGAAGAAACATTATTATACTACACTTATCAATCATAAATTGGACTAGCTAGTGTATATATATATATATATATATATATATATATATTTGAGTGTGATTGTCTAAATATCCTTATAAACCCAAAAAAAAATAATCATACCGAAAGCCAAGTCTTGCCCCAAGAGGGAATGGAAGTGACACCACCACGGTCAAGAATCCATTTTCTTCCTCTTGCACAAGCTTCCTCATCTGGCCCTACCCCAAGCATACGTAGACAAATGTAGCTGAAGGTTGTGCAAAACATGTTGCTGTGACTTTCTATGTGCAGTCCCCACCCACCATCTTCATTCTGCAGCATATATATCGTGTTAATTAATATGTTGATTTTGCATAATTAATTAGATTTCTGATGAAATTAATCACCTGATGATTGTATATGTAACGAAAGATTTCTTTGCGGTACTCAGGAGGGAACATGGTGTTGAGATGCCCAGTAATGTAGAAGCAAAACACCTACAATATTATTTGTCCTGGATAATTATTTCTCAATTGCCAAAGTCCATCCATATATATATATATATATATATATATATAGATACTATTACTCGAGAATTCGCATAATGATATTAAAAAAAAGATACTTACAAAAGGAGGAAGGAAAAAAAGGACCCCAGAATTTTCAGCAGGCCAGTGGCCATCGCTTGCCTGCAAAGCTGAAAAAAAGTTGGCCGACCTCCTTAATGCTGTTGTGGTCTTTTCATATGTCACCTCCTCACCATCCTCAACTCTCACTGCAGGAATTGTTTGCTTGAAATTTTTCTCCCTCAGAATCTGCATGGATCATTCGTCTTTCTTACTTTCAATTAATTACCCTTTTTGTAAAATGTTACCATGTCATATTCTTACTGCAGTTAAATTATTGGTCAACTTCAGCAAGCTCCTAGTTTACATCTTACCCAGCTAGGAATAGAGTTATTGTCTTCAGTAGAAGAGATGATTATATAAGTGAGGTTGATTACGGCTAGCTAATGCGCCTATATATGTATATTAGGACTGGAATGGCTGCTTAACTTTCTGGGGTCATATTAATATTATTTTAATTAATGAAATCAGCGAGGACAGCAGATAACCTTCCACGTTTTAAAAAGCACAAAGAAAATAATTCCGAAAAAGAAGTTGTTTTTAAGAGAATTTCCCTTTTAACAATGTCTCCTCAAAGTTCTGTTGTGATTTATTCATGCAAATTGACCTATCGTCAACATAGTCATTCATTTATTTAGATAAAAAAAAAACTTGGTAATTTTAAGAAACTCATCATATATATATATGGTGTGTGTGGTAAAAACAGAAATAATAATAATATTATTATTGGAATTATTATGGTTACTAAATAGTAAATACATTATTAGAAGGAGAATATATAGATATACAGTACGAACCTGATATTGCCAAAGAAGGTCAGAGCTGGGCTTGACCTCAGAGCGGTTTTTTGTAAAATTCCGGCGAGCCTCTTCCACTTGTTCACGCTCTTCAGGAGTTCCAGCATTCGGGTCATACTCCCATATCTGCCTTCCAACAAAATCATTTGTTGTGAATATGTAAGGGTTGCTCCCTTTCTCTGCAATCTTTAGCCTCCACATTTTCCTGTAGGTAATATTCTTATACAAAATCACACCACCTCTGCCCTCAATATTGATCGATCTCCTACTCCCCCCTGCATGCAAATTCAATCATGTTCTTAATTTGTTACCACACACACACACACAGGGTTTGGGATATATATATAATGAGAACATAATGAGAAGATATATATGCAATTAGCTTATAAGAAAATAAAAAGGAGGAGGGGTGAGGGGGTGATAGTGAAGATATGGAGGAGCTAGGAGAGGACAAACTTCAAGTACTATAGAAATGAATGTGAAGCTTGCTTGATCATGGGCAAAAGGGAAGGTGGTATATATTTAAACAGAGGAATTAGGGAGCTGCCTTATCATCACGGGCATGCAAATGCAAATAGTATGAACTAATCCAAGAAAGATATGTCCCTTCCTTAATTGGTTGACCTATTAAAAGTTATTATTATGTTACAGCCAAAAATTTGAATGGAATATTGCCCATTATATTTGACCAAAGATATCCCATCAAATATTTTTATCTGATCCATTTTACACGTTCAGTTAAATATTATTAGCTGTACTGTATAAAGTACGACTTCTTATAGGCATTCACTAGCCATTTTTAATCTGTGATTTCCTGTGATTTGTTTTTCAAAGTGTATCAAGTTCACATATATTATTAGTCAAGTGATGCTTAAATTATGGTATGAATCCTGGAAATTGTGGTTGCGTTTTATAAACTGGATTGGTACCAGTTAATGCATGCATGCCAAACACTACAGATAAAGTCATTCTACATTGAAAAATGTTAGAGATAATATAAAATTATTACCTTATTCATTAGTTTAAATTAACTCTTAAATTAAAATAATGTTTTTACATTATATTAATGATTAATAAAACACAAGTTGAAATCTTAGTGCTATTCTTTTAATTAAGATGAAAGGAGAAAATTAGCACAAGTTTATAATAAAATTATATATGTTTTAGGTCCAAAAAAACTAGTTTTATTTGACAAAATGTGCTAAAGTTAATATAAATCATTTTTTTAATTTTATCTAACAATTTAAATGTTGTCATAACCCAAATGTTTACCCCCATATTTGTATATATATTAAAAAACAAATGCCAAAAAAAAAATGTATTTAGTCAATTAATTTAATCATTTAATCTCTTTTTTTTTCATGTTTGTGTAATTTTGTTTGTCAAATTGGGCTAGGAATAATCAATAAATATCACAGAATGATAAAAAAAAAAAAAAACAAGAAATAGTCGGGGGGTGGCGGGAATGGGACCAATAATTGAGTTTCGCTTAAGTTTGGGAAGTACAATTAAATTCAACAATGGCTTGGGTTGCAATGAGGGATTCATTTAAAGAGAAAAAAATAAAATGGGGAGTACTTAAATTATATAATATCGGGAAGACAAAGATTGAAATGAAGAAAATAAGAAATTAGGGAAGCCAAGGACTGATTTGAGAAAAGCATAAAAACAAAGGGGTCCATTTTTTCATTAAATCAAGAACGGACAGATTTCATGTAATATTTGCCTTAATTTCACTTCCTGATCATGACTCACTCTCCATGGGGATATATTTATTTTTATGTTTTTATTATTTTTGTATCTATTATTTATATCGTAAAATATTAATCAAACATGATCCTAATGCTAGAAATTTAAATTACCGATACTTATGTTTAATAGTTTAATGGTTTCTTGATGTTTTTATATCTTTTTTATGTTGCACGATAATGATTACTTTTTCTGACTTGCAAGGCTGAGAGGGGACCTGCTTCCATAAATTCTCAAATGGAGAATGGAGATTTTCCTCAAGAGGTGCATTCTGTTTCTACAAATGGTTTGTAGCGCATAAGCACTTTAAACTGATTATGTAACGTGAGAGCCCTAATTATATATATTCAGTGTCATCTGCTACCACTTTTCTAAATAGCTTGGAGAAAATCTGAGGGAAAATTTTCAAATTGCTTGACACAAAGTTGTAGATGTAATATCACTGGAAAAAAAAAGGTATAAACATATGAACTTCCGAATAAAAGGTTGGCGTTACATCATTATTTGAATGATTTGACATGTTCATTTGAAGTTAAAACTAGAAGGAGCTGCTAATTCTTGGCATGCCCGCCGCTAATTTGTCGGTTTGATGACGGGAGATGGTGGGGGTACTCTTCAACAAGAATTGTATGATCAGCTATTCTGCCTACAGGAACATTTTCCCTATATTGGCCCTCGGAGAGTGTTGTCGCCAGGTATTGCAGGCTCTTTGAAAAGATTTGCATTAACTTATCTGAACTAGGTTTGCTGATATTACGATGCTGCATCTGTGATTTAAACTCCAGAACAGAGCATTCTGTTACGAAAAGCAATATTATACAAAAACCTTTATAATTCTATGAGAAAAATATTATATAGGACTCGCAGTATTCTATTTGTATTTACAACAATGGGTTGAATGATTTACTGTTGAGTTTAGATTTATTTGGAAGGCAATGGAACATGCCTCTGGTATTCTGTCAGAGCCCTCATCGGAAAGATATATCTGTTGCTGCGTAATGTAGCATGCATTTTTTCATGAAAACACCAGTGATTTCCTTTCATTAATAAGATCATAGGCTAAGGGTTTTGATTCAAGTGATTTCCTGACTAAATTGGTTTCAGAAAGTTACCTGTTGGGGAAAATCACCATCTTCCAAACGTGAATTGATTATCAGCTTCGCCGCTTGGTGAAGTGGTCTAGGGTCTCTATCCATCTGTAGCCATAGATAGGAAAAAGATTAATGTTCAAGAATTATGAGGCCATTTTCTTCAAGAGCTAATCTGTCCTGCATGAATTAGACCCATCATAGCCCATGCTGTCCGTACCAAATTCGACCTATTTCCTTCAAGAGGTACATATTTCTTCTTAGGGCATGAAAGACAGCTCTCTGCCCAAACTCCATCATCTTTCTGTATGTTAAGAAGAAAATTAACACCTTTGCGTATAGCTGCACTATTACTCTAGCTCTTGCGAGCAGCTGCTAAGCCTCCTAGGGCTAACCATGTCCCATAAATAAAGCACACCCCCCAATTTCCATACCTGTATTGGAAACATTTTCTCCTATTTATTACTCACGACAAATTAAAAAAAAAAGACAGAAATTAAAAATGCATCAGGGGAACGTACCATCCACCCTCAGGAGTTTGTAAGCTTTCAAAGTACGGTACAGCTTTTGTTATGAAATTATCGATCTCCTGATACAACTTCTTGAACAACAATAAAGCTTAGGTTGCTGATGTAGTGAACTCAACATATTCGTGCTCAATTACAATGATGGCCCTTCTAGTAAGAATTATTATTTCAAATATATGAGAAATTACATAAAATATTTAATATGGCCTCTGGTAAGAATTATTTCAAATGATATTGATAGTGTTCCAAAATCTAGTATGCTCAGTAATAAAGCTTTTTGGAATTTTAATAATGGGTAATTATATGTTCATATTAATATTTTATTCTCCATAGTTTAGAAAGTTGATAATTGGTGGTAAAAGACCCCAACACTTGCAAAACAATTTTTTTATGGGGTTTAGGGATCTTCTGATGATAAAGTCAGTAATTTTAAGTAAAAGATTATAATTAATGAGAATGAACTTTAAATTTCAAGAACAAAAGTTTATTTTTTTTATCAGATATAATAAATGCTCTGGTATTTAGAAGTGTTTGTCTAAATAATAGAAATTATGAACATTTTACTTAGATAGTTTATAGGGTATTTGAAACCCATGGACCTTGTCATTTTTGCTGGAGTAGAAGGGTTGGAAAATTATTTTCTCTTGATAACATTAATGATAGATAAATATCTCTTACACAATATAAATAAGAAATAAATATCTCTTATACAACATTAATGAGAAGGGAAATTGGTAGGGGTGAGAAAAAAACCGAAAAGCTGAAAAACCGAGAAAACCGGAAAAAAATAACCGAAAAACCGAACCGTGAAAAAAAACCTATTAAACTGATTAAAATTTTGAAAAAACCAGCCGATTCGGTTCGGTTTCGATTTTATAAGCCTAAAACTGAAAAAACCGAACGGAACCGAACCCAAACCGAAAAAACAGAGCTAAACCGGCAAAAAACCGAGCCAAACAGGTTTGAACTGGTTTTTGTTCTAAAAAACCAAACCAAACCGAAACAGGTCAGTTTGAACCTATTTCGGTTCGGTTTCAATTTTTTTTTAAAAAAAAATTTGGTTTGGTTATTTTTTCTTATAAAAACCGAACCGAACCGAAAATGATCACTCCTAAAAATTGGTAATCTATTAGGGGACTTTGTAGGGAGAAGAATATCACTGATATTAATATTTTGTTAAAAGTTATAAGAATAAAAAAAAAGAGTCATATAGCCCAACATCGGGCCTGCAACAATCTTCTAGTCTTTAACCCTCTATGCTTGGCAAATTGCCGAGAACATGATCGTTGGGTTTGATAGTATGTTAAATCCATGTCTCCTTGGGCCAAGCTACAAGTTGGATCGAAAGACATTGGGTTTGACAACTCATCTGACCCGTATCCCTTTAGACTCAGCACATAGTTGGGTCCAACCAGGGGCGGAACTAGGATTATTTGTTAGAGGTGGTCAAAAATAATATAACAAGATATAATATTTGTTTTAATTTATTGTACATGAGTTGTAAAAAAACCCAGCATGATTTAGTTTTATTCAATAACTTATTACAAACATATAATGATCTTTGTATAAGGTAAAAGGTTTGGAGCAATACTAATAAAGTTAATTTCATTTTCATGATGTATCCATCACTTTAATGTTGTTGGTCTTTATACCTATCAAATATAAACATACAAAGTATATAAGAAACATTAGCTAAAGCGAAACATTATTTTATGTTTGATAAACTTTGAAATAAAGTAAAAAATAATAAAGAATAATTCTTACATATTTATTTTAATTGTGCTTGTCGTTCTTTTATAGAATAGAAATAATTGATTATCATATCAATTGTGAATCTTTTAGCAATTTCTTTTACTATATAGACAATCAAATAACTTGCAAGAAAATCATCCTCCATCCGATTGCGAAGTATTGTTTTAACAATCTTCATCGCTGAGAAAGCTCGTTTAGTAGTTGCTGTCGAAACAAGAAAAGTCAAAATAAGCCGAATCAACCTGTCAACTAGTGGATAAATATTTTTCCTTTTTAAAAAAAAAAAATCAATTCTTCTTATTTTGTTCATGGTTCAACCTAAAATCAAAACATATATTGTGAGAAAAAATTGATAATTTTGAAACATAAAAAAAAAAATCCAAATATAATCAAAACAAACCAATAAAATATATTTAATTAATTGAAAAAAAATCACTATCAAGAATTCAAAAAACAATTATTAGAACTAGCAGATCTGAAAAAAAAAGAGCAAAAATAATAAAATTATAAAAAACCATCATCAAATTCTTAATAAATATCTCAAAATAAAATAAAAAATATATTTTAAATTTAAATTTATCTTATTTTGTTTAATGATAGATGAATTAATTAGTACCTACTTCAACCTTTTCGCAGAAAAATTTTGTTTGCAATTTGTATTGACCCGCTGCGTTGAAGACATTTATATTAAGGCTGTAGGGAGAGAAAAAAATATCAAAACACATTGATAACTTTACATTTTTTTTCTTTCCACGTAGGCATGTTGGTACCATAAAATCAAGGCAAAGTCAAAGGAATTCAAAACTAAAGCAAAGGATAACAAATATATTTCCCGTAAGAAGGACCCTCTCATTAAAAAATGTTACAGCTCCTCACATTTAATTACTAAATAAATAAATAAATCTTGCAGGGCCCGGGCCCGGGCCCCTGCTTGCCACCTCTTCATTCCGCCCATGGGTCCAACAACATTAGGTCTAGGAGTTTATCATACTCATGTCCTCTTGGCTCAGCACATAGTTGCATCCAAGAACAATGGATTTTACAACTCATCAGTCTCATGTTCCCTTGAACCTGAAAATGAGCTAGACTCGTATCATTTGGACCTATCATACTACCAAGCAAAGATTGATGAAGTTTCTTAAATCTTCATACCCATAATACATCAATTAAACAACTATATCTCAAACTCATAATTTCTAACAAAATCATCTAAAATTAACAAATTAAATCATTACCCATATCAATTAATCCTCCAAACTTAAAAATATAAACTTTAAATCTTCATTTATCTAATAACAACAATCATACATATCAAAGTATAAATCTTACCTTAAAAATCTATTTTCTCCACTCTCATCTCTTTCCTTTATCTTCCCTCTCCTCTTCTTCGTTTTTTCTCTCTTTCTTTTTATTTTCAGTTTTATTTCTCTCTAGAAATTTGATTCTTCTTTTTTTTTTTAATACACACGCATATCAAATCATGTGAAATTTCTAATTTGCCCCTCAATCAGTAATATACATAATTATACACATAAGGGCAATACTGTCTTTTTCAGTGCAAAATTTCATAATACTACATTCTCCCCCACCTTCAGAATATTACACAATGGCCAATGAGGAAGAGAAGTGAGACTCACAGCTTTTTGTGAGCTGCATAAGAGATGGTGCTTGTTAGATTTGATGAAATTAAGGGGGAAAAAAACAGAGAGAAGGGGCAACAGTGACTGAGAGTGAGACAGCTAGATCAAATAAGACAAGCAATGCAGAAACATTTATGTTACTTTGATTCTATAAAGTATAAACATGATACAGTTCAGGGTACAGCTTTCTGCTACAGACATTCAATCTGTGTACAAAGAAGTATTATTATGCAGAAACATGTTTCTCTCTATACATGCTAGGAAAATTCTAAAAGAACAAACAGAACAGAATGGTATAGAGGAGTGCTATTTGATTTAAATTCATTATTCGGTTTGTGTTTATTTACAATGAGTTAGATAGTTTGCTATTGGATTTAGATTCACTTGGATGTTGAAGGCAACGGAACACGCCTCCGGTATTCTGCAAGAGACCACATTGGATAGATATTTCTGTATGCTGCATAATGTAACATGCAGTTTTTCATGAACACGCCAGTGATTTCCTGTCATGAATAAGAATATCACAGGTTAGGAGACTTGTGAAATACAAGTTGAAGGGCAGATGCACATCAGTGATTTCCTGTCTGTCTATCATAGGATATAGCTCCCGCCCACTAAGTACTGACAGGAATCGCCGGCAGACTGTTGGATGTCTGGTCATTTTTTCTTCTTTTTTTTTTTTTTTCAATTGAAGTTGTTTTCTTACTGTAGGTTAATAGTTAGAAAGATACCTGCTGGGGAAAATCACCATCTTCCAATTGCGAATTGATTATCAGCTTGGCTGCTCGGTGAAGAGGTGTAATGTCTCTATCCATCTATAGGAAACAGATTCTAGTATCAGAAATCCTGAGGCCATTGCCTGCTTTTGTGGAGGCAGGGTCGTGAAGAGGGAATACACAAGTAAATGAAACAACAACGCAGCCTAAAACATAGACTCGTGAATAGTTGGTTAGTATGCTTATGCTAACCTGCCCGGCATAAATCAGACCCATCATAGCCCATGCAGTATGTACCAAATTTGATCGATTTCCTTCAAGAGGTATATATTTCTTATTGGGGCATGAAAAATAGCTCTCTCCCCAACCTCCATCATCTTTTTGTATGTTGAGAAGAAAATTCAAACCTTTTTGCATAGCTTTGCAATTGTCGTAAGTCTTGCCAGAAGCTGCTAGGCCTCCAAGAGCAAACCATGTACCATAAGTGAAGCAAACCCCCCAATTTCCATACCTGTGGGAATGGAAATATTTCTCCTTGTTAATAGGTTCTGAAGAATTTCCAGGAACAAGTTAACAGAACTTAAAAATCATCAGGGTGACCTACCATCCACCCTCTGGAGTTTGTATGCTTTCGAGGTATCGTACAGCATTTGTTATGAAATTATCAATCTCTTTCTTCCGGTGACCTGGGTATAGCTTCTTGAACAATACTAATGCTTGGATTGCTGATGCAGTGCACTCAACATATTCGTGCTCAATGACAATGTCAGCGAAAAACTCTGTGGGATTTAGTAACTGAGACGACGGAGAACCAAACACCATCAGTTCATGATTACCACAAGTGAATATGAAAGAATAAGAAAACATTGCAAGTGTTCAAGAACTTACTTCCAACCATTTATGAGCTCCAGCTGGCTCCCACGCTGCTAAACCTCCATTTTCACTCTGAAAGTTCAATAACAAAGCTTATTATCTGACCCTGGAAAGTTTACCTAATGCCCAGTGAAGGAAACAAAGCGCTACATGTTTTTGTATAGAGAGTTAAGCCGAGTTTAGTTTAGTCCTTACTTGTAGAGAAAGAAGAATGTTGACAGAATCGAAGAGCCTCTCAGGCTCTAGCTTCTGACCAACAATTTCTGGTGGCATCATCGAGAAAAGTAGGCAACACTGCATAGTTGATGTAATGCAACATAGTTTAATTTGGTGAGAGGCATATTCCAGTTTGAACAAAATGGCCCAGAAAATTAGTGATTTTTAAAGTGATTCAACAAATTAAGCTTGCTACCTTCATTCCCTCTGCAGTGCAATCAGAAACTTGCCATCCATGATCTTGGTCAGAGAAAGTCCACGATCCCTTGGAAATATGCCGGTACATGCTCTTGAAGTCACCTGAAGGATTGTCCTTGACCTTTAAAATGCTAAATCAGGTTAAATATATAGAATGATAATCCAAATGAAAATTAGCAGTTACTTCATGATTAAGGCAAAAGATTTGAGTTCTAAGAGGGAAAAGTAACAAACCTGAGATTTCTTTATGAAGTCATGTCCTCTCTTGAGTACATCTCCGATTTCATCTGTAAAATTAGTAGCAAGCAAGGCCTGAATCGCAAAACCAGTATCCCATTGTTGACTTCCAAAACTCTGCACACAGATTCCATATTTTGTTAAGTACATCATAACCTCTTTGAGGTCTCTACTCTCTACAGCTTTGTAAAAGAATGCAACCCTACTAACCTGCATTTTCATACCATCTTCGGCCACCCACAAATAATCCGGGATCCTTGCGAGATGTTTCTTGAAAGAAATGCCATCAGGATCTTCAACCCAGCACGCAAGCATGCATAACACCTGACGTTTCAAGGTCAGAAAAGTATTACAAATTATCAGATAGAAGTAGAAGATTATATATATGGTGCCCATTTTATGCAGCAGCAAGTTACCTTTTCCACACATCCAATAGTAATATAACGACTGTTTTCATCTTCGTAGTGAATGTGCTTCATTGTTACTTCAAGAGCCTTTTTTCTTACCAACTTATTGAAGGGCCAACGAGTAAGAAAAGGCTCGGTGAACACATAGAGACTATCCCATATCAGATCTTGAATCAAAGGATGGGGATAATAGAGATCCTCCTGAACTAACAGTATTGCAGAATAAATTACATCATGTATTATTTATTTGTAGCAACAATATCATAACAAATTTTCAGAATGGTAATAATTATATATCAAGTTTAAGGTGAACTCACCGCGGCACACAGATGACGCGTTTTCTTCCAATTGATTTGATTATAAGGTTCAGCATAGAGTTCTTCTCTCAACTGCAGAATGAGAGGGGTGATAGGACCAACAAACCTTTTCCCATATAGATATGACATCGGCATGTAAACCATCCGACAATAGCACCACATTTTTGCTGCATTGAAGCCAATAGAAATGTTAACACAACGGCTACAGAAAGGGAAACTGAACAGATGGTGGTAGTCAGAGACGGAAATATTAGAAACTAACTAACTTGGATGCATAGGAAGAAAAGTAGGAAGGAGCCAAAATTCTGGGGGCATTGGATTACTTCCAGACCAATCAAATACACCAAGAATCTGCACATTGATTTCAGTTACAGAAAACATAAGTTTCGTTGTTCGATCGGTTCTGTGTTCTATTCAATATCGGGGTGGATGATTACCGAGAGCCAAGTCTTTCCCCAAGAGGGTATGTGTGTTACAGTACCGTGTTCATGAATCCATTTTCGGGCTCTTGCACAAGCATTGTCTTGACCACCATTAGGACCTTCTCCGAGAATTCGCATACAAATGTAGCTGAGAACTGTGCAGAACATGGTGCTATGGCCCTCAATGTGTAGCCCCCAACCACCATCTTCATTCTGCATGCAGCATAGATTTCCATGGCCATAGATATAATTTTTAGCATATTACCTACCAAAAACTAAACCGTTAAGAGCAGATAATCGGCATAAATTTACCTGATGATAATAGATGTAACGGAGGATTTCCCTGCGATGCTCAGCAGAGAATACAGAATCTAAATGTCCCGTGATGTACAAACACATTACCTGCAATATTTTGAAGTAAACCAGAAGAGAAAATCAATTATATGCAAGCTGCTCTTACTAGTGAATACTGAAACAAGTCCTCAAAATATATATATATATATAGGGAAATTAAGCAAAAATATTTTTGTATAGATGCAAGATGCTCACCAAGGGAGGGAGGAAGAATAAGGGGCCAGCATTTTCAGCAGGCCAATGGCCGTCACTAGCCTGTAGAGCTGAAAAGAAGTGGACAGCCCTCTTCAATGTTGTCGTTGCCTTTTCATATGTGATTTCCTCACCTTCTTCAATTTTCACTTGAGCTATTGTTTGCTTAAAATTCTTCTCCTTGAGAAACTGCATTAGTAATTATACATATACATTTTCTGGTCAAATAAATTAAATAATTAAGGATATTCGATAGTATTAGTGACACCACCTTCCTTCAATAATATTGTTATATTTGTATTACAGTGAAAGAAAGAAAGAAAAAACCCTAGTTAACATTACTAATTATATGTGAAAATCGCATTTATGATTATAGTTTTTTAATATTTAACATTACTGCAATGAAATGATCATGAACCTAATTAGCAGCCAACACTTGTGTCCATGAAACGATGTGCACAGAGCAAAGCTCCGAAAGCACAAAAGGCATGGCCCTTATTTTATGGTCAGGTTTGATGACAACAGTAAGAGAACCGTAAGAGAAGTGCTATAGCCCATGAGATTGGTAATCTCTTTCTTACAGTAGCTGCTGAGATCTCTTAGCCATGCCTGTGATGCTGTCTTGGAATTGATTTTGCCCTCTTTTATTACTAAATAAATGGATTCAACTAACATACCGTGCTGGGGATCACTACTGTCATTAAAACCCTACCATGCCAAAAGATATTAAAAATTAATGGGAAGAGAAATTAATATTCAAGTTGATCGGCGGAGAGAAGTAGCTATTTGTTTCGCCCCGGAATCACAACAAAGAATATTCTACGTAAAATGACAAAACTAAGAGCAAAAGATGCATCTATTAATTTCCTAACAGTATTTATTATAAATTTCTTATTATTTTATATTAATGATCACAACCAAATTAAGAAAGGAACAGACTAACCAGCTAAGTAATTAGCCATGTAGATGCTAAAATAAAACTAATTATAAGAAATTAGCAACTGCAAGATATATATCACCCTGGATCCTTCTACCAAGAACAGGATTCAAGAAAATTAATCTCTCCTCTGTTAAAGGAAATACATAAAGTACTAGGTAGGTAGCAGCTAGTACTTAACTAATTAATTAATTACAGAGGTATGTATTGTAATTAAGTGGGAACTAATTAATACAGAATATACCTGCATACGCCAGAGGAGATCCCCGCTGGGCTTCACTTCATAACGATTGTTGTAGAAATTGAGGCGAGCTTCTTCAACCTCAGCTCTCTCCTCAGGACTCCCACCTTCAGGATCATACTCCCATGTCTGCCTCCCTACGAACTTGTTTGTGCTATACAAGTAGTCATTGCTGCTGCCTTCTGCAATCTTTAGCCTCCACATAATATATATCGACACGCTATATATTGGTCGATCGTAATAATGCAAATGAAATGTAAAGAGGGGAGGGGAAATTGGATATGTATATGATGAGCAAGAGCTAGCTAGATGAAATATAGTAGCGGTTGCCTCTTGGCAACAACCTACAAATAAACAAGGGAGAATATTGTACTATACTATTACTTGTTAGTAATCAGAGAAGAGACAATATAGTGATCTTCGGCAGAAGAAAGCATGAACTAGCTGCTGCTG
Organism: Populus trichocarpa; assembly: GCF_000002775.5. Classification (NCBI taxonomy): domain Eukaryota; kingdom Viridiplantae; phylum Streptophyta; class Magnoliopsida; order Malpighiales; family Salicaceae; genus Populus; species Populus trichocarpa. The sequence goes on along the minus strand of NC_037298.2, from coordinate 146,575 downwards.
CTGCTAAGTAGTACAAATAGATGAACACACAGCTATATAGCTTAGCTTTCAAGATTGATGAGATGTATCGTAGGGGATAGGTAGAGTTTTATTTTTTTATATTTATTCTTTTTGTGTGTGCTGCTGCTACATCAACGGGAAAGGTTGTTGACTAGCAACCCTTTTAAATTTTTCCTTTTTCTCTTTCTCAAAGTAGAGAAGGGAGTAGAAAAAGAAATAGCAGTCAGTCCCCATCCTCTTCAATCAATTTTTGGTCTGCAAAAAACTTGTTGCTTCAGAATTATTGATGTTTCTAGAAAAATACTTGCGTAAAAATTAACTTATATTTGCTAATTTGAAGTTAAAATATGCATAATTTGAGAATAATTTAATTATAAGATCACATTTCAAACCCTAAATAATGCAAAAGAATCGTCTTCCTCCATCCTTGTAAGCTATTTATATATTGTAGAAATAATAAATTTTATCTATCAATTTTAACACTTAAATTAAAATGATTTTTTTAACTAGTCATTGTATATAGATTTAACTTCCATGTTATTATAAAAAAAAAATATACATATTTTTTTCTCATTTAAGTAAGAAATTAAGGAACTTGGCCTTAAAATTAATGTGTGTTTTGCGGTCTTTTATATTTTTTTAAATTAATATTTTTTATATTTTTTGAATAATTTCAATCTGTTAATATCATAAATAAATTTAAAAAACTAAAAAAATATATTATTTTAATACATTTTAAAAATAAACACTTCAAAAAACAACTATATCCTACCTAGAAAAGCATATTTTCATATAAATACGTGTTTCACTGAATTATTTTTGATAAATTTTTAGGAAGGGGAGGTGTGCCATATTCATATTCTTCGTCTTAAACTTTAATAATTTTCTTCATATTCCCAACAATATTAGGCCATCAATCAAATCCACCCTGCAAAAAATATGTAATACATACAATCTCAGGCAATACTTTATTGATTAATTCTTAGGATTAATCAATCCTAAAAATTATTGTCGCCCTGCCCTATGGACATTGCTTGAGGGCTACAATCATTCTTAATTAATTTTCTCCACCCTGCAAAAAAATTATGTAATACATCCCTTCTCAGGCAATACTTTATTGATTAAATCTTAGGATTAATTAGGGCAAAAAGTTATGATTTTAGGATTAATTATTGGACGAGGGCCACAATCACTCTTAATTAATTTTCTGTCTTTATGTCATGTCTATATATATATTATAAAAAAATACATTAGTATACTCAGGCGTGTTAGACTATTACGCTCTGACCCCAAATGCCTCTAATACAGGCACGCTGGGCTAAGTCTGACGCTTGTCAAATCCAATTTTTAGGTCTGGTAGGTGTTGACAGGCCTAGCAGCTTGGTCTAGCGCCCTGTCAAGTTAACGGGGTGGGCATGACAAGCATCTCCTGCAAGTGTCGAGCTCAAGGTTTTTTTTCATTGCATCCCGAGCATGGTTGCATTTTCATTTAGGCCTACCACATGGCCGAATCTACTACGTCCATGAATTCAAATATAAAGTCGAAATTTAATATCATATCTCCATAAATTTTATATAAATTTTAGATGAATTACTTTTTAACAAATAAAATTGATTAAATAAATTTACACTCCACTAATATCATTATATATATTAAAATCACCCATGGTTCATCATGTCTCCATCTCTTAGCCGGATAAAATGAGTGTAATGCGTCTCACAATAAAAAAAATTAACTTGTAAGGGTAGAATGACTCTGCAGCTCCTCCACTCCAGCAAAATAACAAGATTCAGAAGTTATAAATACCTCATGAAACATCAAGGAATAAATGTCTGCATCCTCTCCATTCTCAATATTTTTTAAAATATATATTTTTAAAGTTTATCTCTCTAAAATATCATTGTACTTTCTCTCTAAAAATATATTTTTTAAGCATCTGAGAGTCCTCAAATTTACAAAGAAAAATATTTTTTAGGTATCAACCATCATCCACCTTAGTCAATTAGGCGCACCCGTTATAAGCTATCAGTCATCTTGATTAAGAAGAATGAATTATATTGCTATAAGCAATAAATTAATCAATTATCTAACCATAACTATTTTTAATAGTTAAAAAATAATTTATTGGATTCAAACTTTCAGCTTTGAATTTAAAAAACTTTATTATATATTTTTTTAATTAAGTTGATATTAAAGTACATCTTTAAAATTGTATAAAAATAAAATATAAACTCAAATAACGCGCAAATTAGTTTGAAAATACTCCTTTATCATACAACTAGACAGACAAATAATAGTGTTTTTATTATCCTTGAGCAGTACAACACAACAAAACATGAATGGACTAAAACTAACATCGTCAACTTCATCATGTGATCACCACCAGCTATATACCTAACAAATGTAATTTGGTAAAAAAAAAAGATTCCATTGAAGTTTATATAAAATTCTTGTTCAAAGCTCGTTGATTAATTACTCCGTGAGTTGATAAAATTTTAAGGTATTCATTGCTACCCTCAGGTGGTTGGTTTGATAATTAAATAAATTTATTTTATTTTTTGATTTTTTTAATAATAAAAAACAAATTAGAGAGTCAACACGTCTAGAAAGTAGGTTTTTTTATAAAGTGATTTTTATAAAAAATATATTCTTTAGAAATAATTTTTTTTTATGATTGATAGTATAATAAAAAATTAGTTAGAAAATATTTTTCAGTGTTTAATTATGTTATAAAAAATAGAATGTAAAATAACTTACTAAATTTTTTTTTCAAGTTTATTAAAAGAATAAGGACCAAATCTAATAAAAAAAAAAGTTGAATAATGATGAATTTTAAAAAAATATAAATTCTTTCAAATAAAATAAATAAATATAAAAAGAATGGAAAACAAATCTAGTATATAAAAAAGTCAAAAGATAATAAAATTTTTTAAAAAATTAAAATAAAAAATAAAAATAATATTTTTAAAACATAAAAATAAACCGAAATTATTAATAATGCGACCAAAAACGTTTTTGAAGCAGGTGGACCAACTAATTAAAAAAAGAGAGAGAAAAAGAGTAAAGGCTTTCTTGAAATATATAGAAAAGGTGTACTATCACGTGCAATAGTACGTGTTAATTAGAATTAATGATGTATGGAATGACGATTATACCGAAGACCACACCAAAAAAAAAAAAAAGGCAGAGGACCAACTAAGATAAAAAAAAAACAAAAAAAAACGAAAAATTAAAGGCTTTCTTCTTCTCTTGTCAAGGTTTGATTTTTTTTTTATTTATGATTGTTGGGCGCTGCGGTAAGGTAATGTTTTTTTAAAAAGAATTAAATTTTTTTTAAAATTAATTTTTTAATATTATCTTGATGCGTTGGTGATAAAAAAAAATTAAAAAAAATATTAATTTAATATATTTTTAAATAAAAAATATTTTAAAAAATAATATTTATCCGCACCATAAACACCTAAAAAAAAGATAAATGCATCCGGTGATAAGTCTTATTAAAAATATCTATTAACAACGAGACGGGAATTTAATTTCTTCTAATTACATTAATACTATGTCTAAGCCATAATATAATACTCTTTACAATAAAATAAAATAAAATAAAAATAGTAGTAATCCAATTTAATTAAATTTAAATTACCAAGGGTTACAGCTAGGGTTTATGTAATTAAATTTACTCCAACTAAATTATTAACACAATTGCGGGGTAGGCGAAATACAGCAAAATTAGCTATGCGTCCCATCCAACATGTGCATGCATGGTTCACTTTTTTACTGAATAAACAATTTTATGGTGGTTTTTTTTTACTGTACATTAGCTAGACGTCCCATCCATAGGTCAATTTTGTTTCATTTACCAAGCAGAGGGGAAAACCAATTTCCATTACTCTTCCACCTCCATAAAACTAAAAGGCATGGTTTTTTTTACTGTACATTATCTCATTATTTATTTTCTCACACGTTATTATGAATGAACTGTGTAGAATTTTTTTTATTTGGTTTGGTGATTTATTTTAATTAAAAACCACTTAATTTTAATTTTTTTTTATAAAAGATGAGATTGAAAAAGAGAAACTTAAACCAAAAAATACATCAAATATAAGTGGCATGGCATAAATTTTGAAAAAAAACACTTTGATCCTCGAACTTAAAAAATAATGTAGATTATACAATTTTAATACCTCAATATTTTTCAAATTCAATTTTGATATAAAAAATTATTTTTATTATTTTTAGTCCCTGATTTAAAGAAGAGAGAGAGGTCGCTAGATTTCGATGATAGAAAAAGAAACATGTCGTTGACACTGATTTAAGCCATCAAAACAAATGGAATTTGTATCAGATGGTTTCTTTTGACAAGGAAAGTTCATATTATGTGTTTTTTTTTACCTTTAAAGTTCATGAAAAAATAGATTTAACCTCAGGTTGATTTTTTATTTCGGGTTAATTTTGGTTTTTGGAATGGTTTTTTTAGGTCATGTATATGTTTATCATTATTCTTAAGATGTTTTTATAGGTTTTTTGGGTCAAAAATAGGTTAAAAACAAGTTTTAAGATAAAAATAAATTAGTCTCTTATTTTCTGGCCACCACTGTGGTCAGAATTGGGGCAAGATCAGATGACATAATGTCTAAATTATTTTTAAATTTAGGGGTGGACACCATGTAATCTGCTCCAGGTGCAACAAAAAAATATTGCGGGTCAGTCGTGTGGGCCTGACAGGGCATGCCCACACGTAGGCCTTCACAAAATGGCTCAAACTTAGTAGCGTCAGACTTTTTTTATTATCATTATTTCAATTAATGTTTCTTTTTTATATGTTTTTTTTTTAAAAAAAATTGTTTATATTTAGATTAATATCACCTCTCTCTTTTAAACAAAGGTTATTTTTTGACTATTCGTTTAATTTTTGAAGAGATTTTTCTGATTCATCTATAATTTTTTTTCTATAGATGAAATATATTTTTGGAAATAAAAAATTTATTTTCAAATAATATTTTTAATATACATAGCCCTGCATAATATTTTTTTATTTTATTTTATTCAATCAATTTAATATGTTTGTCTACATACGGGGTAAAAATCACATCTTACGATATTAAATATCTTGAGTTACATTTGTCTTTCTATTTTTCAAGTTTTTTTAGGTATAGTTAATGATTATTTATTTATTTATTAGCACACATAGTTATTAATTTATTTGATTATATGTATGTATAAAATTTTTTATTTGCACTTAAATTTTTTAAACTACAAAAATATATTGAAAAACCTGCATATATTTTGTTTTACAAAAAATAAAAATATTTAATTCATGACAGCGGGTCAAATTACTAGTTTTTTTTTTCTTCTCTAGACTAGGAGTAGATGTTTTATGTCTCACCAACTATATGCATAAATATTTGGATGAATTACATCAATCTTTTATAATTATGAAATTACATTATAATATATTTGAAATCAACTTAATTAAACTCAATTAAGAAGTTGTAATAAAATCTCACGAGAAGTGTTAATATTTGAATTTTAAATAAAATTAATTTTTAAAAAATAACACAAAATTAAATCAGAGATCAATATTTTTTATTTACTACAATAAAATAAAAAAATAATATTAAAACTAGTTTCCTCAAAATATGCATCAACCTATTTTTTTCACTCTTCTTTTTTTTATAAAGAGGGTAATATAGGAACAAGGTAAATTAGATTCAATAATAAAATATTTCTCTTAAGATTATAAATTCAATTTATTTATTAGTTAAATTTAAATTAAACATTGTAATTAAATTTAATTATGGTAGAGAATAACCAGTTAATCTCTTTCTGATATACATCAAGAGTTTCATGTATGATTAATTGTAGTGTATGTTATTGTTGCGTGTGAGTGTATGTATATAATTTTACTTTCCTTAGGTGTCGTCATCATCTTTGTGTTTATACCAAAAATGCTTTATTTTTATCCTAATTTGATCGTCAGAAATATTCACATGACAACAAACGCTCAGCATCCCCTTCATGTCACCCCCTCCTTATTAAATTTAAAATCATGCTTTAATGTCTCAAATCAATAACCTAACTGAACCCCCACCTATTTAATTTCAAATTATGCTCTAACTAGGTCTCAAATCAACAACCTAACTGAGTTGACCTACTTATCACACTAGATTTAATAATATAAGGTTTAAACTTAAATCCAAGTCGGCTCAAAACCAACCTATGTTAACCTACGTATACCCAAATCGACCCAAACTCAACCTATGTTAACCCAGGTTTATAAGGAAAAGTTGTAAGAGAATTGTTTTTCTCTCTTCTAAGTCTTGTGGTCGTTGTGACTCTCCTCTTATCAAACCAAGGATTTCAGTTTTTGATCTTGAGTTTTTGGGTTAAGAAAGATGGAAGTAGCAAATAAGTGGTTTTCTCTAATGTTATTTTCAATTATGATTTGTTTATGGAATGATTAAAGAAGAGATTATGGTCTATAAGGATTTAAGTTTATGTTGTTAAGATTGATTCATGATTATTGAAGTTTAAGGTTAAGTAATTGATTTCAGGTGTATTGTTAGAATAAGAATTTATGAGTTAATTTGTTTATATTGATTTGTTATGGGTTAAGAAATTCATTTCAACTTTGCTGGAAAATCTGGACAGAATGGTCTTGAGGTTGAAGATGATGAAATTTTATTTTGGTCATTGATTTATGAAAATTACAGTTTAGTCCCTAAACTTTGGAAAATTATAATTTGACCCTAAACGTATTTTGGAATTCTGGAAGTATTATTATGAAGTTAAAGATGATGAATCTCAGGCCATGTTTATTTTCCGGAAAGTAATTTTGGGGAAACCACTTTCCAAACTTTTCTATATTTGTTTGCCATTAGAAAAGGTGATCAACAGAAAACACTTTCCGGTCAACGGAAAACACTTTCCGGTCAAAGGAAAATTTGACTTGGTTTTCAGGAAAGTATTTTCCCTTTTGGATGTGTTTGTTTTCCGGAAAGTGGTTTCCGAAAAACCACTTTCCAAACTTTCATGTGTTTATTTGCTATTAGGAAAGTTGGTCAACGGAAAACACTTTTCAGTCAAAGAAAAATTTAGCTTGGTTTTCAGGAAAGTGTTTTCCTGGAAAATTTGGGCAGAAAACACTTTCCGAAAGTTGTGAAAAATTTAGAAATGTCATTATTTGCTGATTATATCAAATTTAATTCTCAAACTTTTGATTGCTATATATATTTTGTTTTGAATATTTATTTTTTAATTTCATCTCTTAAAATTTAATTTTTATATTAACTTTGGTCTTTATTTTTATAATTGCTATTTGCTTTTTCCTTATCATTTTTTTATTGAAAGTTTTTATCTATCAAATTTGGTCCTCATTCTTTTAATTGTTACTTATTTTATTTGAAATAATTTAAGAAATGTTAATTATTATTATTTTAATTTCTTCATCTTTTAATTTTTTTTATTTTTTATTTGATCTCTATTATTTTGATTATTATTTATTTTATCTAAGATAATTTATGAAATTATATTTTTTTTCAATTTCATTCCCATTCAACTTTTTAATTTGTAAGATTTGTTCGTTATTATTTTAATAAACTTGAAAAAATAAAACATTAATAAGTTATTTTCCAGCTCATTTTCCATAACATAACCAAACACTAGAAAGTGTTTTCCAACTTATTTTCCATTACACTACCAAATATCGGAAAATACTTTCCCAGAATTCACTTTCCCTGGAATTCACTTTCCAAAAGGAAACTACTTTCCAGCAAACAAACGGGGCCTGGAAATTGATTTGGAATATTTTCAGTTTGGTACTTTAATTTCAGGAACTTACATTTTAGTCTCTGAACTTTAAAAACATTACAGTTCGGTCCCTGGTTCGTTTCTGGAAAGAATTGAGGATTTGTTATGGGTAAAATTTCAGTATGGTTATGTATTTATAGTTTGGTCCTCCAATTTTGGTAAAATTACATTTTGGTCTCTGTTTTGGAAAATTATCATTTTAGTCCCTAAACTTAGGAGACCAAACCTCGTTTTCTTTTATGCATTGGAATCTTTTATTTGTGTTGTTTTGGGTTTTTTTTAGTATATTTTGTATATTGTTGTAGGTTCTCATAACGATTTTCAATAAAATTTTCGATTGTTTCATCCGATATTCCTTTTAGTTCTATTTTTTCTGGATGAGTGGGATAATCTTTAATATGCATATAATTTAAATAAATATGTATGTTGATTATATGATGAGCACGACTAGTTAATTTCTTGAATATTTATATATGTTGATTTATTTTTCGAATACTCATCTATTCTTGAATTTATACTCGCATTTTATTGAACTAAATTCTATTCGATATGATATATGTTGCTTTGATAATTATGTAAATATCTATTATACTTTGATATAGGAATTAAAAACATTACAGTTCGGTCCCTGGTTTGTTTCTAGAAAGAATTGAGGATTTTTTATGGGTAAAATTTCAGTATGGTTATGTATTTACAGTTTGGTCCTCCAATTTTGGTAAAATTACATTTTGGTCTCTGTTTTGGAAAATTATCATTTTAGTCCCTAAACTTAGGAGACTAAACCTGGTTTTCTTTTATGCATTGGAATCTTTTATTTGTGTTGTTTTGGGGTTTTTTTTAGTATATTTCGTATATTGTTGTAGGTTCTCCTAACGATTTTCAATAAATTTTTTGAGTGTTTCATCCGATATTCCCTTTAGTTTTATTTTTTCTGGATGAGTGGGATAATCTTTAATATGCATATAATATAAATAAATATGTATGTTGATTATATGATGAGCATGACTAGTTAATTTCTTGAATATTTATATATGTTGATTTATTTTCAGAGTACTCATCTATTCTTGAATTTATATTCGTATTTTATTGAACTAAATTCTATTCGATATGATATATGTTGCTTTGATAATTATGTAAATATCTATTATACTTTGATATAGGAATTGTCAGTAACTCTTTGCTAACAGAGAGTAGTTAGTCTATGTGCACATAGTATTCTGTATACCTAGCTGGTGAGAGAGGCATTAGCCTATGACGACTGATCCTCCCACAGTGGTCACCTTCGGGTGTCATCTGATCACCTTCGATTGTCATCTGATCTCTGACATATATTCTCCTACTTTATAATAATATACTTAGTATGTATATGTATATCAAGATAAATCGATTTGCAAATTATTAATATCTAAAATATATATTAAATATTATTCCCTCATTGAGTTGGTTGAACTCACCCTTTATTTTTAATATTATTTCAGGTTCTTAGTTTCTATTAACATGTGAACTTTGTTGAGTGTTCTTACTTCTTCAGTTTTGGTCGGTATGCCTTACTTGTTTCGTAAGATTTTTATTTTAATTTTGATTCGTTGTCTTAGACGCTCCATTATTACCTTGTTTTAATTAAGTTTGGATTTTGACAAATGTAATAAATATTATGAATTATTGTTTTTGCTTTAATTACTGATGATAAGTTTTGAACTGTCATTTGATTTCATTAGTTTTGAAAAATATAATATTTTTGAAGATTATAAAATGCTATGTATTTTTAAATAATTTATTTTTTTGATATGTTTGTTTTGAGGCTTAGTTTAGATAAGATATTCTTAGTACATCGTTCTTACATTACTAGTCATGGATATGAGATTTAGATCATGACAATTAAATAACAATAGCATTGACAAGCAACATGAAGGCTACCTCGCTTAGGAAGATGAATCTCTCCATAAAATCTTTCATGCGTAAAAATAAAAAGAAAAAATCTCCAAAAGTCCTAGGCAGCCAAGCCTACTAACAAAGACATATTCAAGAGGCATAACCAAATAAGAAGAAATTAATCTTTTGATCTATATTAGTCTTGATAGAACACAGCACTAGTAGTCAGAATCCTCCATCTGACTAGAAATTGTAATATCGTCTCTCAAGTTCATACTCGATCGCTGAACTAATCGCACCAATGCTTGGACTACCTCTGACATAGGTGGCCGAAATTCAGGCTCCGCCTAGTAATACCAAAAATGCAACGCAAAATATTACTTCTCTTTAAAGAGTTCACCAACCTTTTGAATTTGTGAGAAAAAGAGATAGGAAATCTATCCTGCACTAACATTTCCTTGGCATGGAGGGATATAAAACGAAGCCGGTTCTTACCTGTGCACAGAGGGCAATGATATCAGCGAATCGAGATACTGACTTCGGAGGGTATAGCCCACGCAATGCAGGGTCAACCATTTTTTCCAATGAATCAATATCATGCAGTTGCGGGGTGGCCCATCGGACCAAACATTGTTCTGATTTGGGTCTCGAACTGCAAGGAAGTAAAGAAATATGACAGCTTAACTAGTTATGATATGGAGATTACATTGACTAACAACACTAGCAAATGGTGAATAAAAAGATTGCAGCAGTAGTGTAACCATACCTGTCGAAAGGCTTCCGACCAGTCAATAGCTCCAGCATCACCACTCCAAAGCTGTAAACATCACTCTTCATTGTATAAGCTGGAGGCTTAGTGCACTCTGGCGCATTGTATCCTACACCAAGGTTTTGGCTTGTCCGCTGAAAAGGAGAAAAATTATAGTGATCAACATGGATTATGTTAATTTTATGATCCGTTGAAAACACATTTCCAAACTATGCTCGCGGTAAGGAGATCTTTTATGTCTCAAGAAATACTAACATGATGAAAGTTTTCCAGCCCGTAGTCGCAAAGACATGGGTTGAGTTCATTGTCAAGCAAAATATTTGATGACTTGATGTTCTTGTGGATGAAGGATGGAGAACAAACTTCATGGAGGTACCTGATGTGAAAATGTACTTACTTCGTTAGAGAAAAGAAGGGAAGGAAACAGCTATGGGGAATCATTCTGCAGGTGGGAGTACATCTGCTCCCTTACTCTAACAATCTAAGCATTTAGCCACTATCCATTTCAGGTAATCGAGTTGCATGAGCATGTGTTTGTATTAACTTACTCAACAGCGCGGGCCGTGCCCAAAGCTATTCTAACTCTGGTATTCCAAGTTAGTGGTTTACTGTAGTCATCTGCTACATGCAGGAAACCATGAAGTGAGCCATTCCTGAAATATTCATATATCAACATGCTATGCCCTTGTTCTGCACAATAACCAGCAAGCTCAGCAATGTTCGGATGGTGAACTTTTGAGATGCTTGTGACAATTTCTGAAAAATCCTCTGGCTTTGCACCTTGAAGAAGTGATAAATCAATCGTTTTGACAGCTAAAACCTGACAAGCAAAAAATAAATTATGTTTCAAGAATGCAAAATCCAAACTTCTCGTTGCAAATTGTGTTTGATTCTGTGTAAATCCAGTGACAATTAAGCACATAAAATATGAAATGACTAGGCATACCTTCCCATCAGGATATTTTGCCCTGTAGACGCGACCAAGGGAACCCTCACCAATAAGTCGGCCTGGTGCAAAATTTCCAGTAGCAGTCTGCAAATCTGTCAACGAAAAAGCTACGGCACGAACAGAGGTGTTTCTTCCTGGATTTAGACAGCTTGCAAACTGGTTGTCATTTATAGACTGAGAAAAATTGGAAGGTGGAGGCTTGTAGCCCATGGAAGCAGCTTTTTGGAAAGTCTTTATATCAATCGGACCAGATGAATTGAGTGACTCAGTTTCTGTCACCAGCAAATCATATTGTTAATTTCACACCAACAATGCCATCAGAATGCACAGTTGGCACGAGACATCATTAAACAGTGACATTATGGTGCGAGCAGAAAGTATAGCAAAGTTGTCAACCATAAAATGATGCTGGAAGTCGGTCAAATAAATACCTTTAAACTCTTTCTTTATGGAAGCAATCGTGTGATTGGATAGTTCTTGTGATGAAAGGGGAGTAAATGCTCTATGCCGGCTACCTTTCTCCTCGTCAAGAAAATTTGAAGATGGAGAGGACCTTTTTCTTGAAAATAGTAATAGGAGAAGTACAAGTACAACCAGTGAAGCAACTACTATTAAAGCTATAGCGAGTCCACTCATGCCCTTTTTTCCACCTCCCTTTTCATGGGCTGAACTAGATTTACCACGAGGAGCATGACCAGATGACCACGAATTCCCCCCGGTTCTTCAGAAAATAGAATCACAAAGTCAGCGAAGCATTTTCTTACAACCTACATCCTAAAAAAAATGCGGATTTAGAGTGCTCTTACTCCAGATTATCAATGCCCTCCAGCGAATCAGGGACCCAGCCAGTGAACTCGTTGTCTTCAACATTCCTGCCGGTGGAACAGTGGATGCATGTCAGTGAGTCCTTTACTCTCCACTAACATCAACTACTGTATTTAAGTTTCATCATTCTTATACATGAATCAAGTGAAGTGCAAAGTGAACCCTACTCACATATGCTGTATCCAACTATCAAATTAATGCAGTGATTGAGGACTTCTGAATTTTGTACAATTATCAATATTTCTCACCTAAACTCAAGAACTAGAGCTGTTAATTGAACTGTGCAGAAGGTAACTTACAAATCTTTAAGGGGGAGTGCGGCGAGGACATCTAAGGTACCGGTGAATTTATTGTCTTGCAAATGACTGTACAAAGGCAAACAATCACAACAAGAAACTAAAAGCACATTAATGAAGATTTTATAACCACTTCTTACAATGTGCTGAGGCTTTTGAGTGCAGAAAAACTTTGAGGCAGATTCCCAGAGATCGAGTTGTGGGATAGATCCCTGCCATTCATCTCCACGAGTGTGGACCATAAATTCAACAAGAAAAAGAGTTCACGCCTTTTGATTTCGGTTAGTAGTACTTACATTGTTTTGAGTTTAGTGAGTTTTTGAAACATATCACTCAGCTGTCCATTGATTTTATTATGATTAAGATTTCTGGAGGAAGCATCAAAACAATGAGTATTCATTCTGAACAACTGGAAGGTTTGGTAACAAAGGACAGACCAAGTTTGCTTACAGGTATTGAAGTTTAGTCATCTGTGAAATTGAGTACGGCACATTGCCAGTGAAGCCATTATTAGAAAGATCTCTGCATATTAAACTTACAAGATTAATATCAAACGCATTGTATTCAATCTTTCCAGTAAAAAAGTGAGCTAGGGTAAATAAAAAAGGCTTGTTTTATCCTGCTCCAGATAAATTTGTTTGTATATTCAATATTAATAAAAGAAAATGTCAGGAGACTTACAAGTTAACTGTATTGGGAGGAAGCTGGTATGGTATATCATTATTGAGGTTGTTTTTGCTCACATCACTGTACTATCACAAATAATACAAAAAGCATTGAGGCCGTTATGTTCCTTCATCAGAAAAAAGTAGTGTAAGAAGTGCTGTGATTTAGAAGCTGGGCCTCACAAGTAGGTGACAGATTTCAAGTTTGATAGCTGGTAACCCAGTGATCCAGTAAGTCCAAGTCCAGATAACTTTCTGCAAAATTTTGACAAATAGAAGGCAGCATTCAGAAATTTCAGGGTTATTCCTGCTAAATTTATGAAATATAAGATCTGTTCACCGGATATACTTAGATAAGCAAATCTAACTACATTTGAGTCACAGATGAGCCTGAGCATTGGATCCCTTCCCATGAGTCTCCACAAGGGTCTCCACCTCTAGATTTCCATCCACTCAGTTTTGAAGGAGAATTTAAGCTTGTAAACATCACATTCAAAGCCGAAACTGCAATCGCAATATTGGAAACATCAGAATCTTTAAATACAACTACATATGAAAGTAACTTATTATTTTCTAATCATATAGATACTCAACAAATTATGATCATGTGATTGAAGATCATAAAAGAAGGGTTCAGAGTTTTAAAGCTGTCCTCGAATATTTGAAGCTTTTAAGCCTACTTGTATCCAGTTTTGGTCCAAACTTATAGCTAAAACAACCAGTTCTTCAGTGGAGCATAAGGGATCCAATAACCAGATTGAAATACTTCTAAAGAAAAGCTTCTATTTTCTATAACTTAAACCCATCGGTTCGCATTCCATTACAGGTTCCGCTTTAAACCTAGACCATTGGACTATTGGAGGTGAAAATTGAGCTTATGGTTTTCTTCTATTATTTATTTAGCCTCAAAAAGGGTTCAACTTGATTCAAACATTACAACTGTGTATTGAAATGAATTTTTCAGCATAATTATTTTCATAATGAATGTGTTTATCTAGATATACATGAAGAAGTAGTTGTAAATATGCCTTGACAGATCCAATCTATGAAAACTAAGAACACCCCATCAGAAGTTATTTGCATTTAGAGAGAATAGCTTTCACTATCCATTGATTAAACAACAAATGGTTATGGTATTGATAAAGGCAATGTAGATCATAGATCACCCTTGAATGGTGTTAAATAAATCAAATTACATTCTCTCCTGAGGTTAAACATGCACAGAAATTTCAACCTCTGATCAACCTTAAGAGCCGACATATATATGTTATCTGAGAAAGGAACCTTACAAAATGTTATATAGTTCCTAAACACCATTACCTCATTCAACTATGGTAATTACCATGAGAATCAAAACAAAATGTAAAGTAAAATCAATTAGAATTTCAGTGCATCCACAAATGGTGTACGGTACATACCATCATCAGAATCAGTCTTTGAATGGACCAAGGTGGTCAGAATTCCAAGAGAGACAATCAAGAACCCTACAAGACTATGGTGCATTGTCCTACACCAAAACATAAACCAATATTTAAGCAGAAGAAAAGAGTGATGAGCTTATAAAAGCAACAAGATATTCGAGCTATCAAGGGGATGGCGATGAATAATGACGTTTCAGAATTCAGCCAAGAACAACAAGTTCCTGGCCTTCTAGGAGCAACAAGGAAATGGGAGTTTTCTCCTGTTCTTTGTTTATTATTTCTTCGGCTGGGGAAGCTTGAGGAATTTTCTTTTTTGAGAAAAAAGAAAGAAAAGAAAAGTTGGCTATTTTTGAAGGAAGAGGGCTAAAAAAGTGAGTGGCATTTTTGCAGAGAAAAAAAGGAGAGCGAATGATCAGGAGAAATGAGAGTCTGTCAATGTTTTCCAGCCTTCCAAGTTATTGCCAAGTAATAAAGCCTTCTATTACAGTCTTCCTTCCTTTTATAATCCATGGTTTTTCTCCGAGCCTTTTGCATAATCCATGGTTTTTTTTTCTACTATAGTTACGTATCCTTATATTTTACGGATGGTCAAAGGTATCTTCAAGCCAATTTGCGCATACATTACAATTATTTATATGAGAAATTTTATGGTATTTAGAAAGTAAATAATCACATCTTCTTAGTTATTATCTATAATATTTTTATTTTTTAAAAAAGAAAAATCTTATATGGTGATATTGTAAGTTCTAAACTCCCTGAAAGTTCTACATAACATGGCAAAGCATAATTCTCCATTCCATTCGTATCAATATAATCTATTTCATTCATATCAATATATTCTAACTGAAAGGATGGCAATAATTATACAGGAGTAAATTAATGAAAATTTAGGAAAGATGCCTGGAATATGGAAAATCACTAGGAGAGAATGTCTCCTGTCAATAAACACTCCACAATTTGGTAATTGCCATATGAAGCTTTGTTACGATCATTTTATATGATTCGTACCCTTTTCAAGCTTGCTTTTTGTATCCTTAATTCAGTTATGGCAGCCTTGAATTGAATTTTAGGTCAAAAGTCAAATCAAATTAAGGCAAATAAAGAACAAAAAAGGTCTCCTATATTATGTTTGGTAATTTATAATGTGATTAATAATACAGTGAAAGTTTTTTAAAAGTATATTAAAATAATATTTTTTTAAAAAAAATTGTCAGCCAAAAAAACAACTTAGAAAACACTTTTAAAGGCATGAGCAACTGCAGTGACAATCGAGCACAGCCCAGCAATTTCGTCACGGCTAATCTTGATACTGCAAATCTCGAGTCTTCAAGAGGATACAAGATTGAGAGCTCTCTACATTTAAGCTTTCCAAACTTTTTGGTGCTGGCTCAATCTTCACACCTTGGTGTTGGCTCCTGACTTCCTGAAGATGGCTTGATAATTACATTAGTGGAAAATGGTAATAAGAATAATTAAGTCACAACTTTTCTATACACTTAGTATTCAAGGAACCAAACTACCACTGATGAGAAAGAAATTCAGCTCACTCCTACACGGACTAAATATGCACTCTCCTTAAGATGCATAAATGTCAGATTCCATGCTCTAGTTAACAGAATATGCGGTAACAAGCTTTATGAGGTCCACCACCATTAGTCTTGGTCATACAATGTCATCATGTACATCATCTTTCCCTTTCTTGGCCTGACGAGGCATCATGTTTTCTCAGCTTTGTCAGGATATATGCCATGGCAACTTTGGCACCAAGGCTAGAGTGCCCACGGGACAGGAAGATTACACCCCCTAGAAGAAGCAGACCATTTGCGACAATTTTTTTAGATGGCCTTCTCAGGAATTTCTTCTCTTTGGCTTCACCAGTATCTAGTCCCTGTGCAGCAATCAATGTTGAAGTTGCCTGAGTATCCACAACAGTGTTCAATGTTTCTAGTTCAGGTGGAACCTATGCCACAAGAGAAAACACAAATTTGATGATCTCAATATAATGAAGCAAGTAATTTTTTCGTTTTCAGTAATTTTGGCAGTTTAATCACCTACCCAAGGTTTTGGAAACTGAGTCATTTACACTACATATTTTGAATATTATGTGTAATGTTCTTAAGGAAACCTTGACTTCACCAGTATTTTATTGATAGGCTGTGCTAAGTCAGAAATATTTTCTTTAACAACATCGGTATTTCAAGATGCTGGTGCTCACCTTCTGGATAAGAGTCACTGCAGTAACAGCTGGACCTGTCCAAGGATGACTCATCAGAGAGTATTTGCGTAGTGCATCATTCATCTTGCATACATAGCTCCATATGCCCCTTGAGAAAGCCAACTTTGCCATCTCCAAATTCAAACCAGCATCTTCTTGGTGAAACATTGTGATCTGACAAGCGTTTCTACCAGGGACTGTAAAATAAAGTGATTGAAATTACAAAATAATCAATAAACAAGTAAACTACTTCCATTTAGGAAGAGTTAAAAGAATAGGTAATAGACAATCCAAAAATAAACTGTTTTCATTTAAGAAGAACTAAGAGATCAGGCAAATTGAAAATCATGGACATAGTCTCCAAACATTGACCAGATGATGAAAAGTACCAAACCAAAACAAAAGTGATCAATATCTTGCATGAAGAAACCTTCAGTAGCACCAAAGGATGTTCCATTTCTAACTATATGAATAATAATACAAACTCCAGAAGGAAACATGATATAAATCAAACTGAGTCTGAGCTAAATACTTCATGCTGGAAAGAAACATGCAAGCTCTCTAAAATACTAAATTCCAAACAAATATGAAAATAAAAGGCCCAAAATCAGTGTCAATAAAGCTCATTATGAGACGTTTCATTCCTTGTTTGTTTGTTTTTTATGTTCGTCTACACTGCAATGTCAGGGAGATGATTTGTAGAAAATATTGAATTCCAAATAAATATGAAACTTAAGAGCTATATAATGTAAAAAAAAGTTCAATATCACAACGAGACACATCATGCTCTTTTTTTGTTTGTCTGACGATTTTGCAATGACAAGAAATCACTGCAAAAAGCCAGGTCAGGAACTTACCTTTACTGATTCTCCAACCAGATCTATAGAACTTCACTCGTACAAACCTCCTCTGTCTTACAGCTAAAGGGTATTCGCATTCCTAGACATGATCATCAACATCAAAATATAAATTAAGAATTAGCCATCGAGATGATAAATTCATGATAGCAAGTCCATGCAGGTAAATCACCTTGTAAAATGCAACAACTAACTAATGCTTTCAAACTGATTGCAGTTGATTATTACCTTAATAAAGCAATAAAACGTTTTATCTTTTCCTTCCCACAATCTCCATGCTAAAACATATTCCCTTGGCGTCAAGAGAGGAAATTTCTTAATTGTGCAACCAATTTCAGTTCCATTAGTTCTATCCACCTGCAGCTGCTCATGTTCAACCACGGTCTTATCCCACTGCTTTCTGTATTCATTGTCCATGTAAAAGTCCCTTAGCACCTCCATGGTGCAATTTTCAAACACCGTCAAGCTCAAGTACTTTATAGGAGCATCCTGCAAATATGCAACAAGAAAACACCACGTTACATTAATTCACTCTAATAGCACTCTCCAGTCTCCACCAATAATAACCGATCCCAGTACAAAATAGAAATCAATTGGTCAAGCCCCGCCTTTGTACCATAAGTAATGAACTCATAAAACACATTAAAAATTAAACTCTGAAATGAACGTAATTAATATATTCAACCAACCAAAAGGAGAAAACTTTTAGCAAATTGAAAACAGTACAACATTAGTAGTAGAAGGCAACTAACCTTAGGTTTGAAACATTTGGCAGTATATGCTAGAAGATTGTTTCTCTTATTTGTAACGTTTTCCCATTTCTCATTCTCAATTAGCTTCTCATCCAAATTCTCAATCAAAAACTTCAAGTCAGCTACTGAAACAATCTCTGAAACCCTGCATAAGCAGCAGAAAATAACAGAACTTGCATGTCAGTGAAAAAAATCCACCCAAGATTGAAACTTTGATTCAATTAAACCAACCCCAATTCAACACAAACACCACATCAATAACAAAAATGAAAAATAACCAAAAAGAAAGCATCCACGTAGAAGAAAAGGACAAAATAATTATTTTCTCTTAAAAAACAGGGGCCATATCGAATAAGAAAAGCTAAGTACCTGGAATTAGAGGAGGCAATATCAGTAGCAGAAGCAGCTGGAGAAGAAAAAGAAACGCTATGTCGCCTAGAAGAAGAAGAAGAAGAAGAAGAAGAAGAAGAGAAGAATCTGAGCAGTCTTGTGGAGAAGTTGTAAAGGATAATGCAAAGAAGAACAAAGAGAATAGCACATCCATAACAAAAATTCAGTCTTTCATTTTGGAACCAAAAATCCATTGAAGATTTTAAAGAAGAATAGAGTGATGATCCATTGAAACCAAAGAAACCCATCTTTCTTTAGCAATTCTAAGTAAAACCCATAATTTCTTTTGGCTGATAGAAGAAAACAAAGGATGGAAGATCGGTCGGTCATTAACTAAGTTCACAGCTTTGCTTCTTTGATTTCCCTGACTTTTCTGTCACGACATTTCTCTCTCTCTCTCTCTCTCTCTCTCTTTATTTTTTAAAGTAAATTATTCTTTAGTCCCTGTTGTTTGAATTAAATTATGA
The DNA here is from genome assembly GCF_000002775.5 of Populus trichocarpa. Classification (NCBI taxonomy): domain Eukaryota; kingdom Viridiplantae; phylum Streptophyta; class Magnoliopsida; order Malpighiales; family Salicaceae; genus Populus; species Populus trichocarpa. The sequence continues at coordinate 127,287 of NC_037298.2, read as the reverse complement.
CTTAATCCTTTATATTTAAGAACCTATAACTTAATCTCTTTACTTGCTGAGTGTCGTTAGGCTTTTCTCTAATCTATCACCATGTGGGTTTTTCTCTAAGAATTTAAATCATGAAATGACTGCGTTTTGGATTAAGGAAAAACCAAATAGTGTCCAAACAAGACAATGGTTAGCAAGATTCTAGGGGCTAAGCTATACATTTTAAACATTGAAGGACTAAGGAACACTTTACTCTCTTTTCTTATTTTCCTTCCTCCTAGTGGCTGTTAGTTGTTACTACAAATTACAATTTTCTTGGTTGGGAAAATTAAGATAATCACAAAAGTTTTGAGTAGGACAATTTTAGTTTATTATTGTTAATGTATCCATTGATTATTTGATTTCTAACATTGCCCCTTACTATGTTGAGATTCTGTCTGATTTTGGACGATCCACAAAAGTTTATATATTTATAGTACAATTTTGAGTGCAAGTTGATGAAAATATTTGGTTCTGGTTAAAATATTGAGAAAAAAGGGAATTGTACTTAATTTTAGTGGAGAATCTTAAAGGATGTGTCATGTCAGGATCACTTGAATATCCACCCAATCCAATCCCTTCCTAGAATAATGCCAAATTATTTTACTAGTAGAAAGATACCACTCTCAAGTTCATGGATAAGAGGATATGCATAAGCTACAAGATCACGCATAGACTCAGCATTGGCAATTATTTCCATCCTCTCCAATTGTTAATAGCAATTTATTGGTGAAAAGCCTCAAGGGATACTGCAGACATAGCAACCATTCACTCCCCCTCTTGTTCTAACTTTTCAGCACCAAACCAATCATAGCGATGAAAATGACATGGCATGAATAATTACCGCAAATTTAAGGATATAGTCAATAATTTTTTTTTCAATGGCACTAAATAAAAGGTTTTGCATAAATCTCTTTCTTTTGGATCACGCTTTCAGTTCATCAGCTTGTCAGATTTACTATACTGCCTTCAAGATGATCAGTCCCTCTTAGAAATTGAATAGTGCCCTTATCTTGTCTCTTAAAGAAGAGAGTTACACACTAGACGAGGTTCTAAAGTGATTTTGCTTTGCTTGAAAACAAAGTAAGCAGCAAGTTCCTTGTCATCAGCCACACTGCACATGCTGTGCACATAAAAGAGTTAGAATCATCAGTTCGTAGGTGACTTTTTTGTTATTCATTCTCTTCGTCTTCCTTCCACTAATACAAAATATCATTTGTTCCACTTTGGGTACTTGGTGCCAAGTGCTGACAGAATCCGACAACTTTGCTGTGTGACATCATTGTCATGATTCTTTCACAAATTGATGAATAACATGAAATAAATGAATTCGTAGCTCATTATGGAGAAACAATAGAATCAATGAGGTTCTTCCTTCAACATCTTTTGCTATATTTCCCTTATTTGCAAATGCAAGATCTCAACCAGTGTCTCCACATAACTATTCTCACCCAAACTGCAACATTAGGACCAGGAAAACAAAAGGAACACTGACTACAAGTAAAACACGACACTCAAAAAACCATGTATTATACATGCAGCGCATCTGCCCCGCAAAACTCATAAGCCCTTCATCCAGTTATGGATGTACTCCAATCAATTCTGAGATATAACTATCTACCTTCACAAGATAATGAAGAACTAGAAGATAGAATTAAAGTTCATGTCACATACACTACCAGGCACTGCCAAATCTTGCAGTATTTGTTTCTTCCTAACTGGTCTGTGAGGGGGAGACAGTTATGATACCATCTTCCAATTTAACTCTAGTTCCCACAGAACCATCAGTGCCAGAACTAGCTCGATCAGTAACAATGCCTTCTTTGCTAGACTCATCCAAGCAGATAACTTGAGCAAAACTCTTTGACATCTGCTTGATAATATCAGTTGGCAAGGTAACTGCATTTCTGTGCTCACTTTCTCCGGCTACACCAACAGCCAGCAGGCTGGCTTGTTGTCTGGCCTTCCTATCTTGCATGGCTTTCTGTCGATCCTCGTAAAAATCAAAATCATCTAAGATAGATGTATCAGTTTCATAATTCTTAAAGATGTTCAACATCTCAACACCCTGCTCCAATTTCACCTGCAATAAATCAAACTTTATATTAGGTACAAGAGAGCTCAGAAAATACATGTTTCGGAATTTCTATTTATAAAAGTGTGAAAAGAAACCAAATAATTTCCTAGAAAAGAAATAGCCACATTATCATTAAAATTTTAAGCTTACATATAGCCAGTGACATCACATGAACTGCAACTGAGTCAGAATAAACTAACTACCTAGACTCTCCAGGAAATGGAATTTCAAGGACCAACAAACCACTGGTAATTTCTTGTTGTGGACCAAAAATACCTAAAGCACTAAGAAATTTTTTGATGTTCCAAATGAATTCCTACCTCCTGCGTGTCTCGACTGTTAGTGACAGGCTTGTTGTCATTATTTTCCAAAACAATGTGACGAAACTGGCTGTTCGGGACATCTTTAATAATGTGCCATTTGACAGGGAACTGCCCACTCCACTTGTCCTGCTGCCAGTAATCCACACTCTTGTCAAAGTCAACAGGTCCAACCATTTCAGCCACCCCACAGAATTGAGCACTAGCATTCACCTGCATATAAGAGTAACAGATAGTACATAAGCAAGAAAAAAGAAATTAGAAGTTCAGAGGCAATAATAAAGATTTAGCATTCACCTGCTACAAGATTAAAAAAAAATTAGAAGAATATAAAGGAAACATAGAAATTAACAAAGAATTAGAAGTTCAAGAGGCATATATGTTGCAGGAGCTTTGGTTTCCCTCCAATATTGGATAGGAGTAAATACAGCACTAAGACATTGATGCATTTAAAAATGTAAACATCACCAAAATCTCTAGTTCAGTGATATATATCAAGTTCTTTCTTTTTGGCCCAAGGCAGTGGTCTGGCTTCCAAGTTACTAATCTTTGAACACTGAAGAATCAGGTATTTACCGAAAATAAGAGAAACACAGGACAAGGATCTTGCTTGTCCTTAGCTTCATGATAGGCAGTATCCAATTTTCTATTCCCATTTGGAGTGCTGGCCCAAACACCATATTTGATGCTCTTGTGAACATTATCTTCACTGTATGACTTGATGATGAAGAACTTAGCATCCTTATATTCAGTCACAAAATCTGATTGGTTGTATGACTCATCATGGATCTTGGCAGATGGTTTGCTATGTTTCTTATCATCAACAGAAGGACCATGATCAGCTGTATTTTGAGCCTTAGACTTTGAGGCCCTTGGTCCTCTGTTTTGCTCGCTAAGAATATCAAGACTACCGTTGCAGCCACATAAGGAAATACTGCTTCTTCCTCGCAATCTGCTGTTTTCAAGGGAGAGCCAGCCCCGGCTGTTTGTCCCCAAACTAGAAATTGATGCACTTCCAAAACCAGATCCCTGATTGTAACCACTCTGCAGATAGGCTCTTTTGTAGGAGTTTGAACCTGATTCAAGGCCATAAAATGATCTTTGTTGATGAGATGCCTGCAACAAAAAACTTGTCAGCTAGCTTTAATACTAAAAGCCATAATCTGCCTCATCAATTGTTATGACGATCCCTGGTGCTCATCATAACATGCTAATCAGTAACAAAAATGCACACTATTTGTACATTAAAAATGTTTGCAGTCATAGCCAAAATTTATGGCAGTGCAAATGTAAGCTAGGGATGTTATTAGGCCTCTTGTACCATGTTTTGGATATGGGTAGAAAAGAAGGATAAGGTTAGTAAAAACCATGTAATAAATTCTTAAAAACATCAGCTGGCCTACTATCTTTATAAGTAAAAAAGCAAGAGCCTTCAAACAATCATTTAGTCATTTATTGGCAAATAATAAATAAGGTCTTTTGCATGATTGGTTTGCTAGGGCTACAGAAATCTTGCATAAATCATCATTTAAAGTTATGATAAAATTTCCAAATACTAAGCTTATAAAATTGATCTCGGACAAAACAATCTGCACCATTAATTACAGTAACATCTTGTAATGAGAAAAGGTAAGTGGCATCATGTATTATCAACAGAATATTAAAAAAAAGGTAAGAAAACAAACCATTCCAACATTCTGCCCAAATGACCCAAGCATGCCAATAGGCTGTGGAGAAACTGCAGGTGAAAAGGGGGACAAGGGCCTATTTCTATCAGAGGGCTTTGACCAAGCTGACCAAAGTCCTCCAGATCTCAATCCATCAAACCCATGCTGCAGATCATGGAAACCATGTTTTCCTGGAAAACTGCCTCCACTAATTGATCCCACAGGAGGATAACTAGGCCTTGGGCCGAAAAGCATGTTATCACCTTGTTGGTCGATGTTTGCCAATGTGTTGAACTCTGGTTGTGAAATGGGTGATGGTGAGGTAATATATGACATATTAGGAGGACCTAGATGCTGGTAATAAGGTGGCCCAGAAAATGGAAATTGCTGAGGGGAGTACAAGTGTGCATCACCACCGACAGAAGGTAAAGGAGTGGTGACTGGAGAATAAGGTCCATAGGGCATTTGCGGACTATATCCATATCCAGCATGAAATACAAGAGAGGGATTATCATTGTAGACACCCTAAATAAGATTAAAAAAAAAAGGTCAGGGAATAATAGAAAATGTGATCTAAGTAAGAAAATGATGCAATGGAGGGGGTGCTTACAGGTGACCCAATTTCTAACCCTTCAGCATTTATGTATGGAGGATATTCATCCCATTCACCAGTCGCATTGTCATAACCTGATTGACAACATGAATAAAATGGCCCCTTAGTTAATTTACCTAAGATATCAAGAATCAGAAACTAAAACAGAAAAATATTGCAGTTACATGCATTTGACGTCTAAACATTAATGCTTAGTGTCATCTGTGTGACATCAATGATCAGTGTGATCAGTGACTGTCAAGTTCAGGGCCCTAAAAAGGACTGTGAGACTAACCCCTGTAGTAGAACGCCTGTGCCTGAGGGGCATAAATATTAGGTGGATAGACAGCACGATCTCCAGGAGAACCAAAAGCTTCAGATTGACCTGTGTTATCCCTCGGATGACCTAAAGGAGCTGTATCCTGAGAGGAATTAGGAGAAACTGACGTCTCATTTTTTGCTGATAGAGTCTGAAAAGAAGTTATAAATAAGGCTTATTTTAAACTTGTGAGTATGGAAAGAAAAAAAAAGTTCTGAGGATTGAAGTTTATGTATAACTACCCGCTCCTCCATGTTATCTGATTCAGCAGGTTTCTCTTCTGCATCCATGATCAGTATGCTCAGTGACTTAGTAGAGTCTTAGAAACACAGGCACTACAAATTTATTGACCAATCAAAGCTAAAATTGGAGATACGAAAACTTGAAGCTATGAATATGTGCGCACAAATCCACACATTCAGACCTATGCACGTATGATAAATATAAGAACGTGAATACTTAAAAAAAAACAAAAAAACAAAAAAACCAGTAAGATCTATTCGATACAAGAATTAAACAGGCTACCGCCATACATAATACAAAACAATGAGCAACCACTCATTAGTAACCAAATTCTATACACTATAACCATTCTTTGATCAGTCAAAGATATCAGCTTGACAACAATAAGTTAGCTCATAAAAACAGACATCACCTTGAATTCTCAAGCATATCAAACATTTTTCTTTTCATGCCACTGGCTCATAATTCCAGAAAGCAACCATGTCAAGAAATCAATTAAGCTTCTTGAACCTCCCCTTCACAATACTTCACTGAATAATTAGCTATACATGACAAGCAAAACGGAGAAGTTGCAATAATTAAGGTCACCTCACACAACCCAGATCTCAGATCTCAAAATGAAACACCCAGCACAGCCCAGATCAAAGCAATTTAATACCTCATACATGTTTACAATATCTCAGCGTACAAAAAGACAAGGATCCTCCAAAAACTAAAGAAAGAAAAAGAAAGATTGACTTTTTATATTCAAACGAACATGACCAAACAATCCACAAGCCAATTCATCCTTTAAATGACTTAATCTCCATCAAATCAAAACACCCCAACAACAAAAAGGAGACTTTGAATTAAAAAGAAAAAGGAAAAAGATAAAAACTGTATACAATTATGATGAAGATAAGAAGTGGGGCAGGTAGAGAAGTACCAGAGGGACGATCTGGATCAGGTTGTGATAGTGATTGGGTTGCCGCCATATGAATGAATCAGAGGAAGATCTCTTCAGAAATGGCACCAGAATCTAAGTCAAAATACCAAAAAAGTATATATCTTTTTCCCAACATAGTTATATAGAGGGAGTGAACAATTTTAAAATTAAAAATAAATAAGTCGAGTGTAGTAGAACTCCATCAATGTTTTTTAAAAAAAAAATATTTAAAAAAATATTAAATTAATAGTTTTATTATTATTTTATTATTTTAATGTTAAAAATATTATTTTAATATATTTTTAATTGAAAAATATTTTTTATAAAAATATTATATATCATATTACTAAATACACACCTGGTTTCTGATTCGATCAAGTTTAAAATAGTAAACAATTTAGCCAAAATTAAACCTAGGATAAATTTTTGATTTTATAAATTTGCAATTAGCTGAGTTGAACCAATTTAGCCAAAATTAAACCTAGGATAAATAGTAAACAAGTATAAAAGAAAAAAGTTCTTCAACTCTCACATCCTGCCTTGCACTGATTTGAAAAAAGAAAAGAAAAGAAAAGAAATTTTATTATTTTAATATATTTTTTAATTGAAAGATATTTATGTATTGTATTACTAATATATTGTATTTTAAAATATATTAAAATAATAAAATTTCTTTTCTTTTCCTTTTAATATTAATTTAATAAAAATATGAAATAAATAATCACGCTGTTAACTTTATTTTTCATAGAGTGATCAAATTAAATATTTTATACAAGTACAGGGACAAAAGGAGTCACAATCCCTCAATTTATAATGGAAGCATCTAAAAATCAACTTATAGTTACGACAAACATCACCCTAAGGTATCTCCTCTCTCAAGGAAGATTTATTTATTTATTTTGCATATATAGGAGTAGAACTCAACAAAATTTGCATGACATGCCACTCCTAACAATCACGACCACAGACAGGCATAAACACAAATTCTCAAACCAAACTGCGGTCTTGGTTGTAAAATTTGACTCTTCAATTTTGTGTCCACAAACTGTTTGACATAATATCCCAACCATTTTTATGATATTACAAATGCTTTAAACAACTCTTCTCGTTTTGTTAACTAGGCATGGAAGTGGCACAGTGTTATCTAGATGGCAATGCAGACGCAGTAGAGTTTTGTACGCATGAGCCGTATCACAATGTTTTAGCAGCTGCAACTTACACTTTGCAGGAGGGGGATAGGCCGAGTCGAACTGGTAGCATTTCACTTTTCGATGTAAATCCTGATGTGGGTCGGTTCGAGTTGTTTTACCGCGTGGAGACTGGGGGGATTTTTGACATTAAGTGGAGTCCTGTCGTTGGGAATGTGGGTCCAATGCTTGCGCAAGCTGATGCTGATGGTTGCTTGAGAGTTCATGGATTAGAGTGCTGTTCTAATGGAGGTAAAAGAACTTCGATTTTGAAAATTTAAGTTGCGTGGCATGTGCGCGCGTATTTATGAGTGAAGTTTTGATTCTTGAAAAATATGAAGTGAAAAAAGGAATTTTGCCCATGAATAATGTTATTGGTGTATAGTTAATCTTACAATTTTCCATGTCCTTAAAAACGCATTTTCTTGGAAACAAATGATGGTGGTCCTTCTTATTTCCTTCTTACATGTTAATATCATGGGTGACTGCTAAGTTAGTAAGTTTATAAACTCTTTTGGCGTTGCCCTAAAAAACCCGGGATAGGACCTTTTTCGTACTTGTGATAGGAGGGATTCAGAAAGGGGAAGGGTTAACATTGATATGTAACCTAACAATTGGACAAAGTAGGAAAATAATGGTTATATGGACTGAAATTATAAATTTAGTGACTTGACTACGAAATCTATGCTCTTGTTGTCTTGTTTGCTTGGTTCTTAGGAGTTTTTTGTTAATTCTTGATGCAGGGGACTCTCTATCTCTAAGAGAGATAGTTGGTGAAAAAATAAGCTCCTCTATGTGTCTTTGTGTGGACTGGAATCCATCAACCACATCTATCTCAGTGGGGCTTTCTGATGGTTCTGTATCTGTAGTGTCCTTTTCAGAGTCCCAGTTAAATGTAATTCAAGAGTGGAAAGCACATGATTTTGAGCTATGGGCTGCATCATTTGACATTCACCAACCTCAGTTGGTATACACTGGTTCGGATGATTGCAAATTCAGTTGTTGGGATTTAAGGGATGGTCCTTCCAATTTGGTGTTTCAGAATTCTAAAGTCCATAAGATGGGTGTCTGTTGCATTGCAAAGAGTCCTAGGGACCCTAATATCTTACTCACCGGTAGTTATGATGAGTATCTAAGGCTATGGGATGTAAGATCAATTTCCAAACCAGTCAATGAAACTTCAGTTTGTTTAGGGGGAGGAGTTTGGAGAGTCAAGCACCACCCATATGTACCAGGCGTGGTCTTAGCAGCTTGCATGCACAATTGCTTTGCAGTTGTGAAGATTGATGAGGAGAAAGGAGAAGTGATGGAAACCTATACCAAGCATGGCTCACTTGCTTACGGTGCAGATTGGCAGAGGGGGAATTTATCTCATAAGGTCAAACAAAACAGCTCTGTAGTGGCTACTTGTTCCTTTTATGATCGGCTTCTTCAGATATGGATACCAGAAAGTAGCGTTGTTAAGCAACTTTAATGCAGTTAAATATATATGTGAAATTAATGACTGAGAAATATTTTTTACATTCAGAGAAGAGAAATACTTTCAGCGAAGACATATTTTTTAATATGAACAATTATTTTAGATTAAACATGATGATTTACCATATCTTTTATACTTAAATTGTAAATGATTATTCAGGATCATCAGACATATAGTTTTGAAACTTGGTAATGTTTAAGTTTTTTGGATCTGGAATGTTTGTCAAACTCATGTTATATTGGGCTTAGCTGACTATCAAGTTTAAATTCTTTGGGTTTGATATATTTATTAGATTTATTTAATTTAATTTTTTTTAATAAATAAAAATCTTAACCAAAACTTAGCTCAATAACTTACAATAAAAACTCAATAGTTCCAGTATTGTTTTTATTGTTTATTCAAAATAGACCTCAGTCAGGCATCCCTTAAACAGGGTCCTAGTATGATCAATGCTTGCACAGATGGGAACAACGTGGTGACTTTAGATTTATTGAACCACTTGAAATTGTTATTAATTTCTATGAGCCTATACCTCTTTATGGTTGTGGGTGATTCCCCGCCTATCCTTGCTCTATGTGTTATAGTAGCTCTAGCATTTGCTGCTTGAAAAGAGTGAAAATTGCACACCATGGCATAAGACAGAGAGGATGCTTTTGTTCTTGAACTAAAGAGAGACTGTTTCTGAGGTTGATCTTTGAATAAGAACAGATTGTTGGACAAGGACGGTAGCTTGTTTGAGTCGCATCAGAAAAACCTATAAGGTTTGTGTTGGTGGTTCAAATCTGCCACCAATGCAAACAACATATTTTGTTGCGGTGCAAACTCAACCCCTTCAGAAAGAGTTGAGGTTGCACCGCAGCCGCAACCTCAAGCCCAACTCTGGCTAGTCTTGAAAATTTTCAGTCCCTGATAAGATTTGAAATTACTTCATGTAGAACCCATACCACATTAATTTTTTCAGTCTTATTTCCCTGCAAAACCCGTTTCTGATCTTTAATTTAAGATTGTTCTAAACACCACAAATGTCTCTCATTGTCTTGTAGATTTTAGCCTCTACATGGTTCAGTCATCAATTTAGACTCTTTACAGAAATGGGTTGGCCCAAGCTTTCATGGTTGGTTTTGCTGTGTTGGGTTCTTTCATCTCTGTGCTTTAGAGCTCTCTGTGATGATGCAGAGGTATCTGTGAAGTTCTTGATGGCTCCCCATGCATTCTCACACTTGAACATAGTTACATTTGAGTTTTATATCAACAAAACTCATCCCTAGAAAATGAATCTGGAGTAAATGTTTGAAAATCCGGTTTCCTTTCTATTTTCTGGTTTATTGTCACTGTTGGTTCATTCATTGAAACTTTTCTTCTTCATTCTCTGTTAACTTATTGTAATTGAATAACATGCATGCAACTGGATAGTGGCTCTCAATCTGATTGTGGAGCTAGTAAGGTTTCCTACCAGGGCTTGCAAAATGGGAATCATATACATTTGAGGTCTGCGTCAAGGGGTCTCAAGGAGTTGGCTGTGCTACCTCTAACTGGACTGTTGGTTAAGAAACCTTCTTTCATTCTTTTTGAGTAAATATTGTGAAATTCCTTTAACAGCTATCCTTTCTGCAGATACCAATTTCTACAGTGACTACAAGAAATAAGCAAACGTAAGTAGTTAAGCATTGTTAAAAATGTTGTGTGGTCATCTGTTGATCTATTTATACTGAAGTTCCTTATGATTTTCTGATACTTAACATGAGTATCTTGGTTCTCATAGAGCAAAAGAATTCAAGATCTCTTGATATTGAGGAGTTTTGATCTATGATTGCATGGAATGGCACAAAGGGATCCCTATAGCCGATCCCAACTAGATTGCGATTGAGGCATGGTTATTACAAAAAAACTGAAAGATTTTGTTAATTCACTGTGTATCCAGAGACATTTACACTGTGGATTCACACATTGCAATGCTTTTTTTTATTATTATTATTATCTCCCTCCCTTGTCCTCCAGAAAAAATGGGCAGTAAGCATGGCTCCTCTACATTGGGATAATGGCAATTAGTACTGCCAGTGTTTGCATTTGTTTTTGTGTTCGATCTTTTCTTGATTTTCAACTGGGAGGTGGAGGTAATCCATGCTGGTTTGGCGTCACCCTCTCCTTTCTGAAAATTTTGTACTACTATTTAGCTTTTTTAATTCCCATCTAACTGTCCTGCATGCTTTTACCAAGTAAACTTCTGGTTAGTTAGGGTTTCGTTTTTGGTCATTTTGGGGCTGTGTTTATTTAAGTCTATTTGGGAGACCTGTTGGAGAGTTCTAATTATGACCCCCCCCCCCCCCCACCCCACCCCACCCCCGTCACAAAAAGAATGAATGAATTATTAAACATGTTGTGGACCTCAAGATCAAGTGAATTAGGCAGAAGATAGAAAATATTACTAGCTAGCTAGCTAGTCGTATTCCTAATCTCGAAGAGACATGCATGCATGCAATTGGCTCAACAGGGACTGGTGATGAAACTTTCACTTCAGTTTTCTTCATAAGAAAACAAACAAACTTGCTTAACATCCTTACAATACTATATAGCACTGATCCCAAAATGACAACAACTAATTAAATATAAATATACTGATCCCAAAACAATCTTGAATGTATACTGATTTAAGTTTTCTGAATAAAACATGGATTACTTATGAATAGGAATGATTAAATTAAGAGATAATATATTAATAGGTTATATAAGGAACTATCTTTTATGAATTTTTTATTTATTTGAGTATTTACGCTGATTCTTTCAATTTATTTGACTGATTGCACTCATCAAATATGATCAATTACATCAATTTTATTACTGGAATATTGATTTCGCTGTCGATTCTCTATGAAATCACCAATCTAAGCTGATATTATTTTATTTTTCAAGGATAATAATATATCAAGTGCTTATATTTTATACTCATAATTGTTTTACAAATATCAAACATATAAATTTGAATAAAATATAATTAAAACTCGATGTTTCCAAAGTTGCTAACAAACAAGGTATGTACGTATAATGCTCCTATATAACTTTACATGCTCTTCTTACAGTAATCGTGATTCACACGTCCATTGCATCATGACAATGCCATTTTTTTTTCCCTCTCCAGCTAGCCAGAGTGCGTTGTTTACGCGGTTGAGATTGCGTTTCAATTAAAACGCAGGAGTCAAGTGTTTGGTAATATCAAAAACGCTAAAATTAACTGGTGGGACCCATGACAATTCACGTTCAAAACGCTACATTCATCACGAAGCAGCTCCTGACTGCTTTTTTAAATTTTGCATTCGCGTGCACAGTGCAATTCATTTGCACTGTGCACGCAAACAGTGCAATTCACTTGCACTGTTCGGGTTTTTTTTTTTTTTTTTTAAGTGTGTGTATAGTTTTTGTATATTTTGAACAGTGCAATTTGCACTGTTCGGGTGTTTTTTTTTTATATAGTGTGTATAGTTTTTGTATATATTTTTTTAAAAAAAACTAGTTTTACATTGTCATGTAAACAATATTTTCTTTCCTGAAAAACTAGTATAGAAAGAATTAAATTCACTCGCACTGTATATCAAATTAATTTTATTCATGATAATATTTTATCTAATTTTATTGCACGCTCAAAAAATTATAGAAACTGTAGTTCTTGTGGAATGAATTTTATACATAATGGAATTGTAGATGGTTTAAATGCATAATAAAAAATATTTTATATAAAGTATTATTTATTTCATGAAGTAATAGTAATAGTTAAATCTACAATATTTAAATTAAAAATCATCAATTTTAATATGTATATTTTAATTATTTTATAACCTCAATTTAAAAAGTATTTTTTTAACCAAACACATTAAACTACTTTTTCTTCAACCTCAATTTCAACCACAGTTTTAACCAAACACCTATTTTTTCAAACCAACTTCAACTAAAAGTACTTTTTATAAAACAACTTTTTTCAAACCATAACCATAAAAACTACCGCAATACCAAACACAGACTGAATCTCGTACCAGCTGGAATATCCTCATCTTTTGATAATTGGAGTAAACAAAGCATGTGTGCTGCCCCACGTCAAACAACAACCGTACAGGTTTAGAAATTTTCTAAAGATCGTAGTTGGTATGGGTACAAATAAAACTGAAAATTCTACAAAAAAAAAAAAAATTAAATGATAAATTAAACCATAAAAAAAATTGAATAAATAGATTAGAATATTAAAATAGTATTTGGTTTTTTGAAGAAAAAAATTAGTATAGTTGTTGTGAATACACAACCTCCAGATGCATTTAATTTGAACTAGCTATTTAAAATGCAAGTCATCACCTTTTTATAAACTATAAATTTGGAATTATCAGAGCTTGTTTTGTCTTTTAATAAATGGTTGGGAAAGCTAGACTTGTTGTTGTTTTGAATGGGTATTTTGAAAGATAGTTTGAAAAATAGAAATGAGATTAAAAGGTATTTCATTGATTCTAGTAAGAATCCTAATGATTATAAATTTAATATTTTAAGTTTATGAAAAAGTAATACTTCAAAATATAATATAATATACTTTCAATGGTTATACAACATGTGCTAGTTATTTTTACATCTACAATGACTTTTTAATCGGTTTTTAACACTGACGTTCGTATACTCAATCAATTTAAAAGTTTTCTTTCTCCAACAATAATTTAATCACTTATTTATTGTCAAAATTAATTGTATCATGTACCAGTTATAACCGACATTATTAGAACTTTGATGAATGATTTTGAAATCTATAAAAACCTTAAGTCATGTAATTTTTTTTATAAACTTACACCTTCTATTTTATGATTTATTAATTAATGCATTTTCAATCTAATATTTCTACTTTTTTATTTTGTAGAATTTGGTAAAAAGTTGCATCTAGCAATGGAGGATTATTAGATAAAAAAAATTAGGGAATTTATTGAAAACGTATGATAAAAATACTACCTTCTATTTTTATATCTTCAAAATTAATTTATCATGTTATAATTCTAGATTTTGATGTCAATAGTATAATCCAAAAAACCCTATAAAATTTTATAATTCAAAAATTTATTTTTATATCTTCAAAATTAATTTATCATTTACTATTTATAAAAAAATCTAAAAAACCGTATAAATTGACAAAATATTAATCCCCTTGAATAATATTAATATATTAATTCATGATAATTTTAGAAATTAACTTAATCAAGTTCTTACTTGATTTTTATTTTAGATCTAAAAATATAGTCCTTGAATAAATTATATTTTAGTTTATATGCTGTTTCAGTAATCACCACATGCAATTAATTAATTAATTACGGCTTCATAGTTGATCCGAACCTTTCACCATGAAAGATTAAGGTACAAGCAAGATGTATTTTTTATTACAATTTTGTTATTATATATCTTACAAGTAACAAACAAGGTTATTGCAATAAATGCAATTGTAGAATCCACCAAGCAATATACTTGCCAAATTACAAAGATTGTATCTTTACTCTTAATAATTAAACACTGTACAAAGGAAGGAAGAGTCTCCCTGAAAATAAAATTAAGTTCATACATAAAGCAATGGTCTCTAAGGCTCTTCTTGTTTCACAGCCTTAATATGTTAGGGAGGACTTATCTGACAGATCAAGCTAAGGCTCTTCTTGTTTCACAGCGCGCACAGCCTTAGGTTTTTCGTTTTTTGTACTCGATATACTGTCAGTCAGTTCAAGGCCTTTGGTCTCAAACGGAAACAGCATAACGCAGCATCCTGCTACAAATATTATGCACACGAAAAGAATAAGTGCTGCTGTCTGATGACATCCTTGCACCAGACTTACTGCCACAAGCGGGCAAATCATCCCTCCAATTCTTCCCATCGAACTTGCAACTCCAATGCCTGTTGATCTCACTGATGTTGGGTAAATCTGGCAAACAAACAACCATATTTTATCACAGACAAGTAACTTGAGTTCAATGATAAACAAAATGGTGGGATATTCAATGCGTGAAGATTCAACTCCTATAGGCCATGTGTACTATTGAGTGCGAAATGTAAAATTGCTTGCAGATTTCTGCCATAAGTGGGATGAAGTACAGGTTTTAGTTATAGTACAGACGGGACTCGCGTGCCACGCAGGCCTCTCCAAATTTTTTCAAAAAGTAAAAAAATAATATTCAAATAACAATAACATGAAACATATTAGATTAAATTTTTTCAAAATTAGTGGACTGGGTTAAAAAATAATATTCATTGGATTAATAACATGAGACAAATCAGGTTAAAAAAATAATATTTATCATCGAAACGAGTGGACTAAGTTATAAGATTAACAATACACTGTAAAAAACAAACATAAAAAAACCACACAAAAAATTTCAAACCATAAAAAAATAAAAATTTAAAATAACTAAAATTAAAATAATGAGGACTAAACAATGCACAAAAATAATTGAAAGAAACTAATTAGGGACTAAATTGAAAAACAAAATAAATAAAGAAAAGGATAAAAAAAATAAGGACCAAAATGGAAACCAAACAAAATTAAATCAAACTCCCAATGACATAATTAAAAAAAAAACATAAAAAAAGGATAAAAAAATAGCAATAAAAAGAAGAAGGACTAGATTATATAAGAAGATCTAATTAGATTAAATGATTAGAGATGAAATTAAAAACAAAACAAACTTAAAAAGCATTGAATCTAACAAAAATAGAAATCAAAAGAATGAAGACCAAACCCAAAACAAATAAAAACTGGAGGACACAAAGAGCTTTGCACGTATACCAAGGCATGGGAGAGAGAAAATAAGTGGAGGAGAAAAAAAGTCGATCGTTGCTGCACCGCCGCTCATATGCCAATATGCACCACTCTGAAAGATGTGTCGCTATCTTTCATGTCAGATGAGTAGGCAATCAACCTTTTTTTACCACTATACGTGCCTCAACGCGCCACCCAAATAGAGCAGGGGGCGACGACATGCCTACACGTGCATGGCAAGCGTAGGCTAACTTTATCAATTTATTAATATTATAATATTGCAAATTACTAAAACAACGTTAAGGGCATACAAATATTATAAAAAAAAATCATGATGCAAATACGAAAATACCTTCTTAAGAGCCTTTAATTTATCGAAGTCAAAGGGCAAAAACAAAATTTAATTGTACATAAAATGTGTAAAGACATAAGAACCCCTCACTTAAAGGTCAATATTTCTTGGACATGAAGGGCTCGAAAGTTATTTCACTGTACAAATAAACTTGTAAAGAAGCAAAATCCCCTGGACCAAAGGCTAATTTTTCCAAGCCCCCAGGGATAATATACTATTTTTCCTATACATAAAATACACAAAACAAAAATCTTGCCCCCAATCCATTCTCAAATGACATTTGAATCCCATGGAAAATACGGTTTTACCCTCACTTCAAAGGCAATTGTTAAGAATGAAGAGCAAAATAGTAATTATATTGTTTGAATCCACAATGTATCTCCTCACATCCTATAGTAAAACACTGAACCCTTTTAATTTTTTTTTTGTTAATACACTAATAGTCTTGGCTTAGTTATTGTTGATTTTCATTGTTCATACACACACACAAAACACTAGACTTATTGTTCATTTTCTAACAATTCATTTTAGTTTTATTTTGTTCAATTAATCCTAATTGAAGGCCAATTACTTGTAATCTCTTAGTCATACGTGAAATTGAAAGAAGGGGTCCAAAATAAAAAAGTTGCCAAACATGGATGACTTGTCAGAGATTGCATAAAAAATACTCATAGGTCCTTAATCTTTCAAAATAAAGCAATTTATACAATTTAGGTTCATTGAGATTTTAAAAAATCCATTTTGATGCACAAGTTCATTTGTGTTTTTCATAACCTATTTTTGGGTTATTCCCCAAATTCAATTTTTTTCCCAACCTAAAAAAAAAATGAAACAGTGCCCTTTTGAACGATACTATTCTCCTTATTCCCCTGCACACGTAAAGGCAAGGGAAGAAAAGGTTTATTCCCCTGTTTTTTTCCCGCTTTCCCTCTCTCTCCTGAAGATCCAAAACCGACACGACCCACACCCATTGACCTGTCAAAGATGAAAAGGCAAAGGAGACAAGCTCTGTGGCACCTTGGAACGACTGTCCAGTGGCCGCCCAACCACCTTACCCATTCAGCGCGATTGGACTGGGTAGGGGTGGCTTTCTCCCCTGACCTCCTATAAATACAGGAGAGGGACAAACAAAAAGAGGGGATGAATGTAAGAGAAGGGAAATAAATGTTCGAGATATAGAGAAGGTGAAGAGCAAAAAAAACAAAAAGGGGGGATTTCGAGGAAAAACGATAAATTTGAGAGGAAACATAAATGAAAAAGAAATTAAAAAATAGAGGCAAACAAAGGGGGGCAGAAGAAGAGAAAACAGGGGAGAGAATGTTTGAGAAACAGAGGGAACGAGAAAAAAACAGAGAATTATAGTTGAATTTTGAACCAGAGGACGTTTGAGAGGACTAGAGAGGGAGAGAGAATAAAACAGGGAACAAGAGAAAGAACATAGCAGAAGAAATAAAAAGCATAAGGGAAACGCAAAGAAAGAAAGAAGAACCACCAGCCAGTCAGCGCCACAGTCCACAACCGCAACATCGTCCATCGCCACCAGCAGCACCGCTAAGCCGCAAGTCTGCTTTTTTCTCTTCCTCCTCTTCTTCTTCGTCTTCTTTAGGTCACTCCACTGTTCTGCGTGAACAGTGGAGAGTCTCTCCACTGTTTGTTTTAGTTTTTTAGGCCAGACAGTGTCGGCCTAGACCAAAGTGGTTGGGCCGGGCCCAACCTAGTAAAAAAAATCCAAATATCCAAATATCTTTTTAAAAAAATTTATGATTTTCCCGTGTATTTTCCTATCAATTTTGCACAATATTAGTTTGTATTTTTATACTGTAAAGATGCAAATCCGGTATTAAAACACCTGGTTTTCTCCGAAATGTTAAAAAAAAAGTCTTGTTTTCATGCATGCAACCAAGTCTTTTAAAAAAATATATATCATGTTTTTATACAAAGTTTTTTAAAAAAAATATATGTTTTAGAATGCATTTTGGCTTTAATAACCAATTTATCAAAGTCATGAGAACTAGGCTAATATTTCAAAAATTCCAAAAAAATCATTTTGTTTTCTTTTAATATTAATGATTTAAGACGTATTCTTGATATTAAAAAGATAGTTTTCTTTAGTTGACATAGAACGGTTAGGTTTTACTTGATGAGACAAGAATCTCCATACCGAGGAGAACTTTTCTTAAACCATATACAAACCAATAATTAGAAAACACGACAAAACCTTAATTTTTATCAGACAATTAAATAATACAGCTTACCTTAGGTAGGACGTATTTGAGATGCTAATGTTTTTCCTTTATACAACTAGTCCCCGTGCCCGATCTCTGAGACCAATTAGAGTTCCTAATGACCAAAAACTAGGTGGCGATTCTCATTTCTGCTTTCCATTGATAAAAGACAAGAATTTCTTGTCTCTCTATGTTTTCCAGATAGACAAATACCCATACCTGAGAGTTGACGATATCGCCAACGTCACACACGTGCAACAATGTTATTTTTCAATCATTGGTTAAAGAGATGATAAAGAGGGGTTGCCGGATTCCGATGATGAGAGAGAAAGTCATCATCCACTCTAGGGCTTCATGGTGGTTGTTTGGAACCTCAATGTTGGATTTAAGCCGACATAGCAAAAACTAATTCGGTTTAATTTCAGGTTTTGGGCTATTTTTTGGTATTTAGAGTTGATGGAATGATTTGAGGGTGTTATAAGGGTGTTGATGATGTGTTTTTGGATTAAAATAACTTTAAAATTGGTTTTTTTTTTGTTAAAAGAGTCATTGCCCTGATTTTTTGCCACCATTGTGGTGACCGGAATCTAGGCTTGCAAACAACACGTCATTTACCTTGACGGACAACATGTCACCTTTAATTTTTTTTTAAAAAAATAAAAAATGATGGCCCATAGGCTCGCGAGTCTAGGCTCTTTTGCCCCCTCTTTTTTTTAAGGCTAGTTATTAATTTAAGGGGGGACTTTTTTATGGTGTTGTGCGTATTTAAGATTATTTTAATTCAACTATAGTTTTTTTTATATATCTTTTGTATATAAGAATTTTATTTAATAAAATATTTATTTTTAGATAATATTTCTAATATGTGCTGCTTTACATAATATTATTTTTATTTTATTTTATTTAATCACTTTTATTTTATTTAATCAATTTAATATGTGTTTATTTTTAATATTTTTTTAAATAAACAAATTAAGTAAACACAACTGAATAAATATTTCAAATCTTGATTTATACATCTCTTTTGATTTTTCTAATTTAATTTTTAGTTGTCATTAATAATTTTTCATTCCGTTTATTAATACACATAGTTCTTTATTTATTAGATTAATTACATGCATATATGAGTTTTTTAAATTACACTTAAAAATGTTTTATATACAAAATGCATAAATAAACCTACTTTTTATAAAAATCAAATATCTAACTTGCGTGAGTTAAATAGCTAGTAACACAATCACTGCAGTGATTTACAGGACTGCACAAGTCTGCACGTAAAGATGGATGAATAGGGAGGATGGATGGGTCATGTTAGAAGGAATCAAGTAAAACTCGATTTTTAAAAAATTTGGAAAAAAAAAAAGAACTGAAACTCTCTGTTTATGTTTAAATGTAATATTTTTCATTCTAGAAAATTAAAAAAAAAACTAGTTTTTTAGTTTTTCAAATTTATCAAGTATGAAAAACACATTTTAGAAGCTTTTCATAATTTTATTTAGAAGTTTTTGAAAAACAAATGAACAATTCAATATTTTTCTCTTATATGCAAATATTTTTAACAATATAAAATATTAAAAAAATTAAATTCTTTTCATATTTTTCTTATTCATGATAATTTCTAATTTAAATCAAATGAAATTAAATTAGACTATAATAGATATAAAATATTAAGATCAGTATTATAAATTATTAATTTGATTTCTTATAAGAAAATTGTTATAGTCTTGACATATTTATTAGTTTTTTAATGAAAAAATTTCTCTCTTTTTTCTCAATAAATTTCTTGACATCCTTATTAGCACAAGATGACCCAGAGGAGTTGGTGTAAGCTAAAATCTTATTTTTTATTTTTATTTTTATTTTTTGTGAAGGTTCTTGATTATGAGATAATAAAATGAGATTCAACTGCCATGACTCACCTCTGGAGCGTATATAAAGACGATGGTGAAGGTTCCTGTGATACATATTCGAGCACCAAAGAGAAGAACTGTTGTGACACTTGGTGACTGATGGACTACCAATGGCAGCAGGAAGATGCAGCTCACAAAGAACAATACCGCCAATGAAAGCTTACGACCAATCCTATCAACTATGAGAGCTGACACGATGAGCCCCGGAAACTCTGGATCCAAATAAAAGTCAGATGTTATAAGCTTTTCCTTGAACAGATCACAGAATCAGGATTATCGTGTAAATAAAAACACTGCTGTAATATCTGTGAAAACTCACCTGCAAAACTAGCGATTAAAACTTCTTTGTAATCTACATCAGAAGACCCCTGTGACTGCGCTTTAGTGTGATGGCATGTATTGCTCCTATTGTTCAGCTCGGTTGTCAGCAACACAAGGCCATAGTATGAAAACGCATTCCCAAAGAATACCACCCATAAAAGCACGGTTGACCTAATCAGTTTTGGTGAAAGAAGCATTAACAGGGATTTTAAGACCCCCATGTCAGAATCCTTCCAGTTAAGAGGAGTGGCAGAAGGAATAGCAACTTCTTCTGTGCCTTCTGTGGGAAGATTCTTTATTCCTTGTGCCTCGATTTCGTTATCTGTAGTAAGAACACCGAGAGGCAATTCTTTTCCATTTTGTTTGGCTATTTTGTTCAAGACGCTGAGGGCATCAATTTTCTGGCCTTCCAAGCAAAAATACCTTGGTGATTCTGGTGTCATGAAATAAAATAAAAGGAGAGGGAATGAAGGCAGAGCAGATAGCGCCAGCAGCCACCTCCAATTTAATCTAGGCATGATAATCTGTCAGAGAATGAAGCAAGGATGAAACCACATCCAATAGAAGCATGGATATGCAAATGATAGCGTCAAATGACACATCGTAGTGTCCATTAGAGAAAAGCAAGAAAGTTTCGAAATCTTAGGATAAGAAATCATAAGCATACCCATGCTAGCGCAGCCTCAAAGATTGCTCCAAATGTCCAGAATGCTGAGAAAATCACCATCCAAGCACCTCTATTTGGTGCTGGTACAAACTCCAAAAACCAAGCTAGGAGTACAGGACCACCCCCAAGACCAAGACCAACCAAGCAACGAGAAATAAGCAATGTGATATAGTTTGGGGAAAAAGCACTTAAAAAACCAGCTCCAAAAGTAATTATTGCTGTAACCAAGAAACCTTTCCTGAAGAAATACAATAAAAAAACAGTAGAGCACATTTGAGGGAGTACAGAAAAAATATTCCAGCTGTAGTTCAACAAAGAGGCACAGCTTATGTAATCTGACAAAAAAAAAAAAAAGCCACTAAAACCATAGTTGGAGTTGACGGGAGATCTGTTTAAAGCTTTTATTGTGACTTTCAATCAATACAAATGATAGCAGAAGCATCTCCAAGTTCTGTGAATAATTATTATGACCTTCAAGTAAAAAAAGGGTTGTAAACAGAAATGCAGAAAATTATAGAAGGCCAACCTTCTTCCACATCTGTCGGAAACTACACCCCATGAATATGCTCCAACCAGCATGCCAGCAAAAACCACACTGGTTATTAGACTCTCTTGCTGAGAAGTAAGATCCCAATCAGACTTAACTGCTGGTCCTACAAATGATAAAATCATCATCTCCATGGATTCTGAAACCCAACCCATGCCAGCATAGAGAAGCACGAGGTATTGAAATTTTCCAAACCCCATGGCCAGAATGGCGTCATCGACAGTATACCTTGGACCTCCATCTGTCATCTAAAAATATAAAGAAACTAAGGTAACTAATACAAGCATCAATAACTTTTGCTGCTTAATTGGTAGTGTATTACTGCTTGAAAACACCTTAAAAGACCACATAGATCAAGATGATGAATATGATTTGAAAATTACTGAGCTAATCATTACCATGTTTTGAAGATCATGTATGTTTCTTGGAGCAGGAATCAAACTTTGTAGTTAAATTCAGCAGATTATGTCCTACAGTCTATTCAGAGATGCTCTCAAGGCATAAGAAGATTGAATTGAGAAAAAAAATATAAACTTCCCATGTCTCATCCAGTTTTTGGGTGCATCCCTCGCTAATCATGAAACATACATACATACATATAAAAGACAGAATGCTATATTATAAGCAAACATTGTAAAAAAAAAAAAAAAAAGGTCAGCATTTTGAATCACAAGTGTCTAACTTTCACTAAATATAGGATTGATTACTAGCTATCCATTAACAACAAATGAATTTCTTGACGATGAGATAGACGCTAAAGATTTGTTCTTTCAAAGTCAACCAATGTAAGTCTTAATTAAGAATAATAAAGACCATAAAACGCATCATCAAAACAAGCAGATAAATGGGGAACCGGTGGAGAAGGAAGAACAGACCTTAATAAATGCAGATCTTTCTTCTTCTTCTTCTTCTATATGGAATTTATTCTTTTGATTCTGAAACAAAGAATTCCAACGATAAGAAATAGAGTCAAAGAAGGAGAACCCATGTTGAGGGGTTGGCGACCTTCTTGCTGATAGGTCTGTTGTTGTTGTTGTTGTGTTTCCATGTTGGTTGCTGCTCATCTTTTTGATGGGTACAAAAACGAAGGATTTGCATCAACAAATCAACCAATACAAATCTTTAAACCAAGCATACATTCTTAGAGTTTAGGTAGACAAGGGTTTCTCTGTTTTCTTGAGCTAGTTTTTCAGGCTTCGTGGGGTATGAGTTTTGACTCTTCCTCTCCCTGACGTCTACGTATCTTTGGTTGTACGGCAAGCAATGGTTGTGACGAATTTATAGTGGATTACATGTTCTCATTCCAGTTTTATATTAATTGGTTCACTTCTAAGTTTAGGATTGGTTTTTAATTTAAAAAAAAAAACTTTTTTCCAAATAGTTAACACCTAATAAAAAATTAATATATAAAAATAAATTAATTTTAATATAAATAATCAAAATATATATCCTATAATAATTTTATTTTAAAAGATTCATTATTCTAGATAAAATCTCAAAAACAACATATGTATATATATAATTAATATATATATATATATATATATAACTAGCTATTTTAAATTTTTTTGGAAAAAAAGGATAAATATACATGTTTTTTCAATATTTTTTTTTTTAAAAATTTGTAATCATAAATTAAAAAGTATATACATTCATTTACTTAATTTATGGGATTTTCTCATTTTAACATTTTGTTTTTGGTTAAATTTGAACTGTTGTGATACTTCTAATTATCACAAAGTGACTTGGTTGTTGCCACCTCCCTCAATGGCTGGCCTCTATCTATTTGCCGGCCCCTTTGTATTCCCGTTTTCCTCACCCGCTTTTGTCCTTCTTCTCCCAAAATCTCAACCTTTCTTTTTGTTATGTATCATGGAGATACATGTTTTGGGCTCATCTACATTTGTCCCTCTTCTCCCAATGTGTGTGCGTGTATTCTACTTCACTACTAGCTACTAACGTGCAATGTATTACATAAGAAATTAAGTCAAGTTGCTCCTAATTAATCTCATTCAGAATTAATTAATTAATTAATTAATGCATGCAGTACTGAACTTGGGATAACCTAACAGGTAGCCATATAAGCTTAATTATGGATGTGTTTAATCTACCCTTCAATTATATTTTAAAAAAGAATTATTGGTTCTTGAAATAGACACTTGAATGTTTGTGAATCGGTCGATCAAAACACACCAAAAGATATTTTAAAAAGATTGAAGAATGGCAATGAATAATTCTTAATGGCATTCACTGCAGTTGAAGACAGTACTGATGTTGGCTATTACCTCTTTTGGAATCCCCATCAAAATTATAGCCTTTTTTTTTTTTGATAGAGACTCTAGCTACCACTTGATTAACATAGGTGTCCGGGCCAGCTTGTGTGGACCTCGACTAATTCCATGGGCTCTGAAGTTAACGATCATGCAAGTCGCTAGTGGCTATTATATGAATAACCATAGGGCTCGAACCTGAGACCACAGAGAGAACAAATCTTTTAGTCCCAAACTCTTACCACTAGACCACCTCCTAGATAATTAACTTACTTAGTTTCTTTCTAGTGGGTACTTAGTTATGTAGTCATTTTTTTTTATCCCCTTTTCCCCTTTATTTCCTAACTTAAACTATAGGAATTAATTTGGCTTGTATGGTGGAAGAAATTTGGGATCACAATTAATCTTTTGCTACTATTTAACATACAGATTGGATTATTGGACTTCAAGCAGGCTTCAAAATCAAGTTATAATATAGGTTAAATATTTAGTAATATTTGATAGCTAAATTAGTTCCTCTCAACAGTTTTCCAGCATGTGAGGTTATAATATATATAGGATTATATATATAAATGCATAAGCAATAATGAAGGAACAAGAAAGTAAAAAATAAAATACCGCAGGCGGTAATTGGAAACCATTAATAAGGAATGGTAAAGCAAAAATGGAGGAGATCATAATGATAGAAACAAATTAAGAAGTGGAGTGGGTGCGGGGTATTGATTAATTAGCTTAATTAGGATGATGATCAAAACAAACAATGATAAATTAAAGCCATCAACAAGTTGACATAATCATTGAGGTTAGTAAGTTAATTAGAGATCAAATTAATGCTATGGGACCCTTCTTGCTTTTGATATTTTGGAATTGCTTATTACTTTCCATTACACACAATTAGTACTAACGAATTAAACAGTGTAAATACCATGAGCTGCATGCCCTAAACCCTAAATCCAATGTGAAATTTGGAACCTTCTGATCTTATGAAAAATCACTTGGATTTTGCTATTTGATTTGTGGGAGATTGATTGAAGATTCCATGCTTAAACAAGAGTACTGTTATAACTCTATTCATGTTTTGGCCATTTGGTAGGGGGATTTTGTGTATAAACAACTGCATACATAGACACTAGAGATTACAGTGCCCTTCATTGGGGTGGCTATGAAATTTGTTTGCTTTGAAAACTTAGGTGTGGTTTGGGAAAGAGCTGGCTTTCATTTTTAAATGTTTTTTCCATGTCAAAAATTTAAAAAAATTATTTTAACATTTTTTAAAATAAAAAATATTTTTAACAAACACATTACATTACAATAACCAAAAAAAGAAGAAGCCAACATGACTGCATGGAGTAATATATTATCAAGCATTGTTGTGAGATTCCCCTGATGGTTTTAAATAAATTAGAGAAGATCAAACCATGAATTTAATTTGTCTGCTATGCATAGTACTGTAGTAAGCATCATAGCACTTGAGCAGTAATACTGGGGGCAACAGAGTTTAACAGGAGTTAGAAATGGTAAAAAAAAAAAAAAAAAAAATTATTGGATCAGATAAAAACAAGATACTGGATAATAATTTCATCGAAGGCAATCACAATCACAGTAGATATTCCATTGCTTACTCGTTTCACAGACAAGATTGACTCCAGGATGGGATGGGATGGGATGACCTCAGCTTCAGACAAAATTTTCCAATTTTAGATGATGTAAACCCCACTTGACATGTCTTCAGAAAGGACAGACAACCAAGATCCACCTGACATTGGTGCGTGTGCTTCACATACATTCCAGGCCTCACAATGCGATCAATCATTTTCTTATAAACTGATTCCCCGGAGCCAAATCCCTGCTACTTTTGGTTTCTTTAGTATCTGGATCCTTTCTTTTCTTTCTTTCTTTATCACAGTATGCAACGTTAGACTCAAAGCACCTTAGTAACATTGTTGTTAATGTCTGTCTGTCTGTCTTCTTTTCTTCCTTCAACAAGAAAGAAAGAAAAAAGATCTCGTATTCTCAGGTTAGTTTAATTACAGTCTTTTTTCTTTTCTTTTCTTGATGAACTTTTCTCTTCTCTTCCTTATGTACATAGATATCTGATGAAATCTTATCTGCTGCTACTCTTGAGGTTCTTTTATCTAATTTCGTTTGTGGATGACTGACTCTCATGACATTTGTTTTTTAACGGGAGTTTAACCATATATTTTTCTTTTTTTCTTGCTTATTAATTAGTCCACTTTGAATTCATTTGCTGCTATAGGATTTTAAATCTATCTGGGTTTCTCTCATTTTGTGTGTTTATGCCTTTTCTTTTCTTCTTTCTTCTTTTTGAATTCCTGTTTAAGAAAAAGAAATCTTTACTTATTTTTAGTGGCGGGAGAAAGTTTGGGTTCTGTTTTATGGTGACATGTCTGGGGTTAATAATTAGATTTGTTCCTTCATGCTAAGTGTTTAAGAACTGTAAAATAATTTTAAAGCTTTTGCTATATATGTATTGCAATGATGAAAAAGAAGGTGTCAGTTTTTATATGGTCGGAATTTCAGTTAAAGAGTGTGTTAGAGCTTGGTTCCTGTGTGCTTTTTTAGTGGCAGTTGTGATGGGATTTAAGCATAAACAGTTAGTGATAGAGATATAGGTTGTTTTAGTTTAGGTTTCAGGCAGGGGTTGACAATGGCAAGGAATTTCTGATGCTTAGAAGTTGTATGTGTGGACTCCTACAGCGAGTCTGTTTTCGGTCATCGATGTACAAGTAATTCTAGACATTATTTTGTGATAGAACTGTGCTTTGCCTGGAGGCCACTTAGGCATGCTGCACTTGCTAATTACTGATATGGCCATCATGTGTCTTTGCTAAGCTAGAAAAATGGATTCTCATGGCGTTTTTTCAGTCAAGTGGTTGAATTGTCTTGTAACTTGTATACAATTTTATTTACCAAGAAAGAACTTTACAATTTCTTCCGAGTGTTGATCAATATACTGCTTCTCTGGTTTACAGGTTTCTCAGCACAGAATCATTTGCATGATTTAGTTATAGACTTGATGGAGATGCCTTCACATCAAGATCTGTGTAGATTATATGGCTTAAATGCATGTCAAATTTAGCAGATAACTGATTTGCTGATCTGGTTACTGAAATAAGCTAAGAATCATATTGAAGCTAATTTTTGTTACAGAAATGTAACAGTTCGGTGCTGATTGAAGAGAGAAAAGTGTTCCGGACATAAATGTCGCGGCTGACTGATTCTGTTGGTGGATTTGGAACTTGATTAAACCTTAAACTTTGACCATATGTCTTTCCTTTGTTATGCCCTCAAATCTCAGAATTTCTCAATCTCAACAGAAATTAAAATTCCAATCCAGTATCTCTCGTTCCATCATTTCTATCTGTAAAGGTTTTTTTACTAGATTTTGGCATATGATTATGGGAATGGTAGATAAGGTTAGGCTATCACCATGCTGTCGTGTCAGTAACAAAAGGGGAGTCCAGTAAAGGAGTCACACAGCCATTTTGCACTACCGTATTTCCAATCCAGAGCTCTTTTAGTAGCAAATCAGATAGTCAAACTTCATTGAGAGGTGAATCTTCTTCTCCACGTCCATCTCCTTTGATACGTGAAGAATCTCTCAGTTTTCCAAATAAAATGCAAGTGTCTACAGTTCAACATCAAAAGTACCATCCAAAATCTGGACCAGACAGCCCTGTATCTCTTGCTTATCATGTCCAACTCTCTAAGAGCACATTTCAACGCTCTTCTGTGTTCTGTACCAGTTTATACCTGTCATCTTCATCTATCTCTGAAACTAATCGACAGCTTGGAAATTTTCCATTTCTACCACATCCCCCAACATATAGCCAGTCCGTTTCTGCCACTGATTCAACAAAATCTCCACAGCTTGTCAGCGAGGATTTGAGCAGTCCATTTGATGAAGAGCGTTCAGATGGTTTTATGATAGACTTTCTCAATTTGTCTGGAGATGCCTCTGAGGGTGGCTTTCATGGCATGAACTGTACGAGTGACAATTTAGAACTAACAGAGCAATTGGAGCTGCAGTTTTTGTCTGATGAACTTGATATAGCTATCACAGACCATGGAGAAAACCCGAGGCTTGATGTAAGCACATTGTATCTATCATCAATTTTGATTCTGGTTAGAATGAATGTACTAAAAGTAGTTTTATTGTAAATCTGCAATTGTATTTTCAAGCAGAGGGATCATCTACATTAGAAGGGTTTATTTTATTTCCAATACTTGCTTCTCTGCTAAATAAATAAATAAAAACGGATGACTTAGATAAGGTTTTTTTGCAGTTCAAAAAAAAAATAAAAAACAAAGAAAACAGGATCCTTTTTCTTGTTCCTTATATAGACATGCCATTGATGGACTGCTGCATTATCTTCAACTAATTTATACCTTCTTTGGATCTGTTTTCTAGGAAATATATGGAACTCCTGAAACTTCATCAAAACCAGTCACAGGATTCGCATGCTATCAGAATTTTCCTTCTATTGCCCCACCTGTTGATGCGCTTTCAAGTCAACCCTCTCTTGGTTCATCCACTGCACACAAGCCAAGAATGAGATGGACAACTGAGCTTCATGAACGTTTTTTGGATGCTGTCAATAAGCTTGATGGGGCTGAAAGTAAGTAAGCTGTGTCACCTTTTCCATCGAAGGTCGAGGCTTTGTTCTTTTCATTGAAGGACTCTATTGTGATATATATTAGGCTCGAACCACTTAATCATCTGAACCATAGCAAATACCTCAAGCGGCACTTTTGATATTGTTATATATGTATATTCTTTGTTGTATGATGTTTCATGGATTGCTTTGAAATGTAGAGGCCACTCCAAAGGGGGTGTTAAAGCTTATGAACGTTGAAGGTTTGACCATCTATCATGTGAAAAGCCACCTACAGGTATCCAGTCTATATTATCTCTCAACTTGTTCATCCAATCTGAATTAGTCAGCTTTGAACTTAACTGTGCGTGCTTTAATTGTATAGATTTTTACCTTCTCCTTACTTTTTTCTCTTTTCAGAAATACCGACTTGCCAAGTATTTTCCAGAAAAAAAGGAAGGTAATGAATTCATAATGCAAAGAAGTCATGTTTATCATTGCCAACATCATCATTACCGACATCATCATTACCAAATCTTTTTCAGGAATAACTAAAAAAATGTTCATATGATTTTTTCCGTGCTATTTATTCGTTCCATCTGGCATGCTTATTTATTCTTTTCATTAGAACAATTTTCTACCTCAATTCTGAAGATGGGTGGCAGTGTTTCTGGGTTACCTGATCTTTGTTTCTTCATATTTTTCTGCTGATACGTGATTAGTTCAGGATCATGGGATCCTATTCTGGGATATCCAGAACTTGAAGAGGGAATCAATTCGACCCTATCTATAATTTACTTTTAAGTTTCCACAGAGTAAAATTGGGAGGAGGATGAGGGAAGTATGATTGAGACTCACTTATATCATATTACTCTCACATTAGAGAGGAAGCCCCATGGCTTGGACTTAGATTACAACTGTTCATGACTCATATTTATGCTAATCTTAAGATTATTTTAGAGACTTAAAGATAACCTACAAGAATTAGACTTCAAAACTAATTCCTATAGTGATCTGTTTTTGTTTTTATATATGCATGAAAGGATTTTTTTTTCTTTTTCCACTTTCTTTCTGAATTGTTGAGATTTTACTCCCTTTCTATACAGAGAAGAAAGCTTCTTGCTCTGAAGAAAAGAAAGCGGTTTCAATTATCATTGATGATGATGGGAAGAAAAAAGGGTTAGCACTGATATATTTTGCCTTTTCAATTCTATGTGGACATCTTGCCATTTTGTTCTATCAATTTACACATAAAACTTTCCCCATCTTTTCATGTCTAGGACAATTCAAATCACCGAGGCTCTTCGCATGCAAATGGAAGTCCAGAAGCAGCTACATGAACAACTTGAGGTATGTTGTACAACAAACTTATGACTACCATTTGGTTTCTATCTGCTTTCTCACTTCGTTAATCTTAAAAATTAATCTGCGCCTACTAGTATACTTTCTTCTCTGGGTCCTGGGAATATATCTGATAGCTTTTGCGGAATGTTTTGTGTCGAGGGCTTAAAAAGCCTCTCAATTTTCTCTAATGGTTGAGGCCAATACCTCCTGGTAGTTGTTCACCCTTCCCTTCCCAAAACACTTGCTTGTTGTTTGCTTTTGCTTTCTCTTGTATGACCAGATCAATATTCTCCGTTGTGCCTGAATTTGTTCACATAACTTCGATAGACATGCATTGAATGCTGATCTCTGAGGTCTTCCCGTTAGGATAACTTGTTTGTGTTAGGATTGTTGCCATTATGTGCAGCAATCATAGAGCATTTACAGCCTATCTTCTAGAAGAGGATGGCTGCCATTTTCATTGTCAAAGAGGGCTGCTAGGTGCAGCCACCATTGTTGAAGAAGAGCTGGAGTTGACAGCCACCTTTGTTGAAGAAGAGCTGGAATTGGCAGCCACCATTGTTGACAAAAGAGCTGGAGGAGCTGCCATGGATGCCTATAAATAGAGGCATACATTAGAGAGCAAAATGAGAGAGTTGAGAGAGGGAAAGAAGAGCCAAAGATGTGAGAAATGTAGGAGAGAGTGGGCTGCCAAGGCAGCCAGCAGTAGCTGCCATTGCAGCACTGAGAAGAGAGAAATAGAGTGAGGTTGAGAGTTGCTAAAGAGAGGATGATTCCTCCTCCTCTATTGTTGTAAATCTTGTTCTCTCCCTATATAATCAAATGGCTTCTCCCGTGGATGTAGGCGGTTTGCCGAACCACGTTAAATATTGTGTCAGTGTGCTTTACCTCCTATAGGCAAACATCAGTACATCACCGGTCGGAATTCCCTACAATTGGTATCAGAGCATATGGTTTGAAGTGGTGTTTGATTTTTGCTCAAAAATGAAAGTTATCAAAATTGTGTTTTGACCATACCACCGTGTAGAGGAGGAAGAGACGAAGCCACTGGTGAAAACGGCGTCAAAATCGGACGTCGGACATGGCCGCACTCTCCATCACTCTCCGGCAAGGCATTTGCCCACGCGCGCAGACGCGCCCCACGCGTCTTCTTCGCCCGGATGGGCTGACCCGACCCGAATACCAGTTGACCCGACCCATGTGACTGACCCGGATAAAGATGATGTCAGCATGTACAGTAGACATGTCAGGGATGACGTCATCCTGATGTAATTGTGACATCAGCATGTACAGCAGCATGCCATGTCAGCACCGAGTCAGCATAGTGGGACCACCTGCCACGTCATCAGCCGTGAGCCGAGCTGAGTTGAGCCGAGCCAAATGGAGCCGAGCCGAGTTGGAGCTGAGCCGCGAGCCGAGGGATAGGATTCAGCGTAGCTGATCCTATATGCAACCGGATCTGAGATTGAATCTAGGCCGTTAATCAGGCCAGAATTGTTTTGATCAAATCTTAGCCGTCTGAAATGCGATTTGGATGATTTCAGACTTGTTTCCAGCTAATTTGATCGTTCCGGATGCAATGGTACGGTCCGATCATTGAGATTGAGACCGAAAATGGTGGTGGTGAATTATTGAAAGAGATTGCCCGATGAAGAGGCATCTGAAGGTCATCATGGTGGTCGATGGAGATGAAGAAGGAGAAAGTGCACATGTTTGCCCAATTACATGTGCTGAACTGCTAAGTGGGGAGAAATTTTAATTGCCTTGAAGGAAGGCAAAATTGGGATACTCTGGACACCCGATCATGTGGACGATTTGAGGTGGAGAGTGGAAATTGATGAAGACCAATCTTGACGAATCTAAGAACTGGTAGTCTCGCCAGATGTTGAGAAATCAGGTATAAAACCGGGATACCCCAGATCACTTGTAAAGGAAAGTCACAACAAAGCTAGCAAATGGTTGTATATACGAAAAGGCAGTACGGTGGATAGATACGTTCTAAGAAGTTCTGTCTAGGAGATTGGGTTTTAAGCGGGACCAGTGTGACCCCTCCAAATCTTTCCTGGGAACTTGCTTAGTTGAAGGATCATCCACACAGTACTATTTTTGTATATGTAACAGTTTGTAATGAAACTGTTGAAGACTAGCAAGATGACGGCACAAAGGAACAGTTGGGTTCCGTATGTTCAAGGATCTGATGGAGTGGTGATTTCTCCAAAGAAGTTAGATTCGGTGACTGTAATTTCTCGAAGGGAGAATTAATGAAGACCCTGATAATGGAAGAGAAATACAGCAAGGGGATAAAAATTGGCACCCTAGACCCTGATAATGGAAGAGAAATACAGCAAGGGGATAAAGATTGGCACCCTATTTTGACTTGGATAAATGTTGTGTCAGGATGAGCTGCTGTCAAACATAAAAGCAAAGAATAGGGAGAAATCTGGAGAACTGAAATTGCACGAGAGCACACGGAGATTGTGCAGGAGTACCCGAAGGATCCAACGAGGTATTGTAATGAGACAACAGATGCAAGGAGAAGAAGAGTTCCCAGATGAAGCTCAGAGCAGAGACTGTGTAAAAAAGTTGTACAACAGGAAGTCTCTTGTGCTCTTGATAAAGGCAACAAGCGAGGACCTTTCCAATGCATGCA
This sequence comes from Populus trichocarpa, assembly GCF_000002775.5. Classification (NCBI taxonomy): domain Eukaryota; kingdom Viridiplantae; phylum Streptophyta; class Magnoliopsida; order Malpighiales; family Salicaceae; genus Populus; species Populus trichocarpa. The sequence continues at coordinate 94,796 of NC_037298.2, read as the reverse complement.
AGGATGGAAAGATGAGCTGTTGCAGAAGCACCTAATTAAGGGGGTGCGACCGCCGATGAAAGGCGAAGACACCAAAGAGAGTTGGTGTGGGTGGAGCTATCAAACAGAAAGACATAGAAGCTCCAAACATAGAAAATGAGATGGAGGATTGCGAAGAGTGCACCGCAACTCTCTCTTTCTATGTGATCAGTGACAGTGATCTCTCCCAAGTCCACATGGTGGTAGAGAATCTTGGAGCCACTAGAGACATCCCCAATGAAGGAGGAGGTGACCGCTTCATGACAGACGGAGACACCTCAGGAGAAGGTGTGAGGACCTTGATATGAGTCCAAGTTCAGACCGTCTCATGATGACAGACGGAGACACCTCGGATGGAAGGTGTGAGGACCATGATATGAGTCTAAGTTCACATCGTCTCATGACGACAGGCGGAGACACCTCAGATGGAAGGTGTGAGGACCATGATATAAGTCCAAGATCAGACCGTCTCATGACGACAGACGGAGACACCTCGGATGGAAGGTGTGAGGACCATGATATGAGTCCAAGTTCAGACCGTCTCATGACGACAGACAGAGACACCTCAGGAGAAGGTGTGAGGGCCATGATAGGAGCCCAATTTCAGAACGCCCCAGAGCCAATGTGATGGCTGGATATAAGTGGACAAGTGTATAGCCAATGAAGAGGCTATGATGAGTATGGAGACAAATGCAGGATTGAGTTTCATGGATATTGCCCCCATGCTAAAGATCAATGAGCTAGAAGACATTTGCCTTGGACAATAAGTGGATGGCTTGTGGAGCATTAAGACGCGACTGCTATGAAGGAGCAGAGGGCATGCGCAGGTTCCGGGAACAAGTTGACTCTTGTCAAGGTGGTGAGCTCAGTAATGACATTGTAATACTCAGAGTATGAAGATAGAGATGGATCAACCTTTAATGGGCTGTCCCCATGGTTAAAGGTGGAGAGCCACCTGGACTCTTGAGACTAAGAGCGGGAGACTCACGGAGAAGTAAGGCGTGGTTCCTAGGGAGGAACAGAGGGCAGACGCAACTCCGGGATGAGTAGACTCTTGGAAGAGTGGTGAGCTCGTGATCACATTAAAATACTCAATGACTGTCGCACTTGGAAATATCCTTTTGAGGGGGTGTTGTAAGCCTTGGTGTAAGGCTTGATAAATCATTCCGGGCCAAGCATGGTTGATATGCTTGAAGGGGGATGTTGTTCCAGAGACAAGCGTTAAACACTCTTCAGATGAGATATGACAAACCATCTGGTTGAAGTGATCCTTTGGAGTGAGCAAAGGGGTGCTTGGATGACTCTGGTGATTGAAAGGTTTGGCAAGTACCTGGAAACTTGGCCAAAGACGCTCTCGGAATGGTAAGCTTGGAAGAGCTGCAGAATGCAAGCATGTGCTGAAGAAGCAAGAGGACAATTGCCCACATGAATGGCAAAGGGGGTGATTGTTAGGATTGTTGCCATTATGTGCAGCAATCATAGAGCATTTACAGCCTATCTTCTAGAAGAGGATGACTGCCATTTTCATTGTCAAAGAGGGCTGCTAGGTGCAGCCACCATTGTTGAAGAAGAGCTGGAGTTGACAGCCACCTTTGTTGAAGAAGAGCTGGAATTGGCAGCCACCATTGTTGACAAAAGAGCTGGAGGAGCTGCCATGGATGCCTATAAATAGAGGCATACATTAGAGAGCAAAATGAGAGAGTTGAGAGAGGGAAAGAAGAGCCAAAGATGTGAGAAATGTAGGAGAGAGTGGGCTGCCAAGGCAGCCAGCAGTAGCTGCCATTGCAGCACTGAGAAGAGAGAAATAGAGTGAGGTTGAGAGTTGCTAAAGAGAGGATGATTCCTCCTCCTCTATTGTTGTAAATCTTGTTCTCTCCCTATATAATCAAATGGCTTCTCCCGTGGATGTAGGCGGTTTGCCGAACCACGTTAAATATTGTGTCAGTGTGCTTTACCTCCTATAGGCAAACATCAGTACATCACCGGTCGGAATTCCCTACAGTTTGTTCGTTCTATATCTTAGGTGCAAAGAACCCTTCAGTTACGGATAGAGGAACATGCAAGGTACTTACAGAAGATAATAGAGGAACAACAGAAAGCTGGCAGTGCCTTACTTTCTCCCAAAAGCTTGTCATCAGTAACCGATCCACCTAAAGATTCCGAGCTGCCACCTCCTTCCCCTTCTGCTGGTGCTGAGTCTAAAACCGACTCGTCATCAGCCCTACCTTCATCGAAGCATAAAGCAACTGACAGTGAAAATTTCGAAAAACAAGCATCCGAGAAGAGGATCCGTCTTGAAGAAAAGTTAGAATCAGAATCAGAAGAGGCTGAAGTTGAAGATCCTCCGGCACAATAACATTGGTCTTGCTACCTGTACATGTAGTCTCAATTGTTTGCAATTCTCCAAGATAATACAAGTCTTGTGGACCTTCAATCCCTTGTAAAATAGTATATAATTTAATCAAGATTTGCTTGATTTGTAATTCTCATGACATTTGGCTGTTTGAATGAAAAGAAGAACCAGCCTTTCCAATTGCCTGAGGCTGTTACATATCCTTGGTTGCTGACATGATAACTCTTGTGCAAACTACTTCCCTAGTTGCTACATTATTTTTTTCTCCTCCTATTAATTGGCATGTGTAGATTGTCAAATGCTCACACATTGGCAAGCACGCAAGTCCTTGCCAATTTTGAACGAAACATAAGCACTGATAGAAGCCTGCCTAATTTGATAAAAAATGAGATCTTTCCTACCCCAATCACTTGCAGTAATATCCATCTCCCAAGTTAAATCTCAATGACCCGAGAACTGTTTCACAATCTCATGCTTTGCAGCCGAAATAAATATGCTCTCCATCTTCAGATCTCAAGAACCTCCTCAAATCAAGTAGCCTTATAATCGCCAACTGATGCCTTGAATTTCTCAACTTCTTTCTATCTTTGCCATCGCAAATCCTAACAAAAGTAATGTTCTAGTCCGTGAGAAAATTATGAAGACGCTGTGGAACGGTGTTGGATATAGAGAGTTGGAAGATTAAGCAGCGGCTGCCCACGAACAGCTGAGAGTATTTGCATGTACATGCTCATGATTGTTGAATGGTCCCCACTGGACAACGACACCAACTATCAGGCGGCCTTGAAGGTTCCGACGCTGGCATAATGGATGGGTCTTGCGGAGCCATTCATCTACTACAGCAGCTGAGGTGGTGAGACTGAAACTTCTGTAGAAATGACTGAGATTTTTGCAATAATGACTTATTAATATATACAGATATTTTTTAAAATAAGTTCTCTTTTTTTTAGCGTTTCTTTCGAAAAGGAGTCGTGGGCACTGCGAGTACTATTATGTGACAGAATGGAGAAAAATCTTTCTTTTCTTTAATGCTTTATTTACATGAATAAGAGGATATATATAACAGATTGTAACCATAACGTAAATAACGTAAATTTTCAATTATAGCTATACATTTATGAGCTTAATTAGCTAATGAATATATTGTCAATTTTCCTCCTATAATCTCGCATGGGATAACTCATGCCAACACTCTCCCTTAAATTGGTGCATATATATCTCGGATGCCAAGTGAGTTGTAAAAGCTTCTACTACATACAACTTTTGTAAGTATGTCTGCCAACTGGTCTTCGGATTTAACAAACAAAAATCAAATTATCTTGGCCTCAAGATTTTGTTCGATGAAGTGTCGGTCTACTTCCACATGTTTGGTCTGATCATGCTGGACTAGATTGTGAGAAATATTAATTGCAGCTTTTTTATCACAAAATAGGTTCATTTCTCCCTTAGGAGCAAGACCAATTTTAGTTAATAGTCTTCGAAGCCAGAGAAGTTCACAAAGGCCTTTAGCCATCCCACGAAACTCAGTTTTAGGACTTGATAATGCTACCACCTTTTGCTTCTTACTTCTCTAGGTAACTAGGTTTCCTCCAACCAACATGAAATAGCCTGAAGTCGATTTTCTATCAGAGATATTTCTTGCCAAGTCAGCATCTGTGTAACCTTCCACTCGTAAGTGATTGTTTCTTGTAAACATAAGTCCTTTTCCAGGAGAGAACTTTAGGCATCTGAGAATCCGAATCACTGCATTCATATGATCTTCACTCGGACAGTGCATGAATTGGCTTACCACACTCACTGCATAAGCGATGTCTAGCTATTTATGAGAGAGATGAATCAATTTTTCTACTATTCTTTGATACCTTCCTTTGTCTGTTGGCACTTGGTCTGGGTATTCTCCTAGTTTGTGATTTTGAATTATTGGTGTATCTGCAGGCTTATAATCTAGTAATCCTACTTCTGATAATAAATCTAGGATACATTTTCGTTGGGAAAGGAATATGTCGTGTTTTGACCTAGCAATTTCAATTCCCAGAAAATATTTGAGTCCTCCTAGATTTTTCATCTCAAATTCTGTGGCCAGTTGCTCTTGAAGTCTTGCTATTTCCTTTTAGTCATCTCTTGTAATGATCATATCATCTACATAAACTATCAAAGCTGTTACCTTACCCCAGTGATGTTTTAAGAATAGAGTATGATCCGAATTGCTTTGTTGGAAGCCATATTTCCTCATTGCCGAGTTCAGGCGCCCAAACCATGTTCTAGGAGATTGCTTTAGGCCGTATAAATTTCTTTGTAGTTTGCACACGATCTTAGCTTCAGAGTTTGCCATATATCCTAGAGGGACATCCATGTAGATTTCTTCTTCAAGATCTCTATGTAAAAACGTGTTTTTAACATCAAACTGGTGTAATGACCAATCAAGATTTACTGCGAGAGATAGTAGAACTCTAACAGTACTCAACTTGGCCACAAGTGAGAATGTTTCTTGATAGTCTATGCCATAGGTTTGTGTATAACCCTTTTCCACTAGCTTTGCTTTGTACCTTTCAACTGACCCATCGGCTTTGTACTTGATGGAGAATACCAACTTACACCCCACTGTTTTTTGACCTTCTAGTAGGGAAACAAGAGTCCATGTTTTATTTTTTAGTAAAGCTTGGATCCACCTAGAGTCATCCAAAGCTTCGTCAACACTCGTGGGAATATGATGTGAGGAGAGTTCATTCACAAAGTTCTTAAGAGGTTTGGACAGTTTCTTTGTCAAAACATAATTGGCAATTGGATATCTTGACCTTTGATCCTCTAGTTTTGGAGAATATTTGTTTGGTGGTTTTTCTCGATTTTGCCTTAAAGGTAATTCATAGCCAACAAGGGTATTCATATCATCAGGAATGTGAGGTGGGATAGGAGAGCTTACCTCAATGACATTCTCAGGAGATGAGTCATTGGATACTAAAGAGTGGGAGTGGGAGTGGGGGGGTATGGGTCATTGGATACTAAAGAGTGGGAGTGGGAATGGGAGTGGGGGGTATTATTACTGCTTCTGAAGATGTCGACACTGTTACTTCAGCTTCCGGAGATGTCAACTCTGGATTAGATTCCTGATTGATAATAGGCTGAGCTTTTGGAGATGTCAACTCTAGCTTAGATTCCTGATTGATAATAAGTCGAGTCGTATTCGGTGTCGTATCAGTGTTTTTGAACCAATCAAATGTCAACCAATTCATTTCTTTTACTTGTGTCTCCCCCTGAAGAGAAAAATTGGATGCAGCAAGAGAGTAGAAAGATTTTGCTCGAATGGTGCTAAGCATATGAAGAATGATGCCAATCAAACTGCAGGTTGTGGGAGTGGAATGCAAGCAGAGATGTATTCTGTGGTGGAAGATGATATGACTGCACGTGTTTCAGTAATTAATGGAAGAATAGGTTCCAAAACATTCATGAGTAGTGAAGCAAAAGAGATGTCAAGGCAAGCTCAAAGATGCATTGGCAGATTCTTTTGCGAAACAGGTTTTGATTTAACCACTGCCACTGTGCCTAGCTTCCAGAGAATGATAAATGCCACTCTTGGTGATGGTCAATTGCCATATAAGGTCCCAGCTTTACAAGATTGAAAAGGGTGGATCCTCCATGATGAAGTAGAAGAGACAAAAACATATGTGAAGGAGATTAGTCGCTCATGGGCAAGCACTGGGTTTAGTGTTTTGCTGGATGGATGGGTTGATGAGAAGGGTCGCAACCTGGTTAGTTTTGTTGTGGAATGCCCTGTGGGTCCAACTTATCTTCGCTCAGCTGATGTTTCAGCTATCATTGATGATGTGAATGCCTTACAATTGTTGCTGGAAGGAGTTATTGAGGAGGTTGGGATTGACAATGTTGTTCAAAATGTAGCATTTTCTACTTTAGGATGGGCAGGGCTTGTAGGCGAACAGTTTATGCAAAGGAGCTGGCGTGTGTTCTGGTGTGTGAGTGCATCTCATTGCATTGAGCTTATGCTGGAAAAATTCAGGGCAATGGATTCCATCAGAAGCGTACTAGAAAAAACAAATATCATTGCGAAGTTCTTCTAAAGACATGCAGAAGTTTTGAAGCAAACGAGAAATCATATAGATGACTGCAACTTGATAAAGCCCTCCAAGATGAAGTTTGCTATGCCTTTCTTCACCTTGGAGAATATTGTATCAGAAAAGAACAACTTGAAGGGGATGTTTGAATCATCTGAGTGGAAGAACTCAGTATGGTCTTCCACTGCTGAGGGAAAGCGAGTGGCTCGTCTGGTTGGGGATCAATCTTTCTGGAATGGAGTAGAGATGGCCTCAAAAGCATCTTCTCCGCTGCTGCTTGTTCTTTGCTTGGTTAATGAGGCTGATAAACCACAGGTGGGATACATATATGAAACCATGGATCAAGTAAAAGAGACGATTAAAAGGGAATTCAAAAACAAGAAATCAGATTATATTCCTTTTTGGACAGCAATTGATGACATATGGGATGCACATCTCCATAGCCCTCTACATGCAGCGGGTTATTATTTAAACCCATGTCTGTTTTATTCAACTGATTTCTATAGTGATCCAGAGGTTACATTTGGCCTGTTATGCTGTGTTGTTCGTATGGTAGCACACCAGCGCACTCAACTTATAATAACATTTCAACTTGACGAGTATAGACATGCTAGAGGTGATTTTGAAGAGGGGAGAGCAATTGCCGAAAGAACCAATATTTCTCCAGGTAAAGGCTATTCCTTCTTTGATTTTATCTACCCCCCTTCCCTTTAATCTTGATTGCATCATTGAGTTGGTCATGAACGAAATTTATTAACTTTGATGTCCCTATAAATTCAAACGCAGCCCAATGGTGGTGTACCTATGGGAAACAATGTCCTGAGCTGCAAAGATTTGCCATCAGAATTCTGAGCCAGACTTGTGATGGTGCATCTAGGTATAACCTGAAGAAGGGTATGGCCGAGAAGCTTCTCATGGATGGAAGGAACCGAATCGAGCAACAAAGATTGAATGACTTGGCATTTGTTCATTATAACTTGCAGCTGCAAAACAAACGATATGGTGTTGGAAACAATGTTGTGGGTGAAGAGATTGATGCCATGGATGATTGGGTCGTGGAAGAAGCACCAGAGGAGACTGCACCAGAAAATGGTGGCCTTGGATGGATGGACTCAGACTGCAGTGGAGCCACTAAAAATGTTGAAGTACGTTGTGGAATTCAAGCAAAGGAGTAGACCGTTGATGATGCATGAACACAAAAATGTTGCAGGTCTTTTGTGTTTTCTGCTCTTGCATGGGATAGAACCATGACATCCTCGCTGCAATCAGCCTTTTGTTTCTGAAGTCTCTATATCAAAATGTTATGTAGGTGGTTTTATATTTTATTCTCCTCCTCCACCTTTCCCCACTATTTAATCTTTGATGGCATGGAATACAATTTAAGAGAAAATGCTTTGATGATCAGAACCCCATAACATAAAGAGAAAATATTGATTTAACCATGTCTCAAAACTCCTGGTAGCTAAACTTTAGAGTGTGTTTGTTTGAGATTTTTTTTTTTAATTTTGAAAAAATAAAAAAAATATTATTTTGTTTTATTTCCAAAAAAAAATAAAAAATAAATTGAAATGTACCCACTTAATTATTTGGGAGTGCTAATTAACCATGCATTTTTCTAAATTTTTGAAAAAAAAGATTTAATATTTTTTTAATTTTGATATATTAACATAAAAAATAAATAAAAATATTATTTTGAATAGCCCATCAAACATTATTAAATGGCATTATTGGTATTGTGTTAACATTAATTTAATTTTGTAGATGTAGATGGTGACCTGTTAATTTAATACTCTCAGATAATCTAATCTTTAATTGATTTATGATGTTCTAGGAGAGCGAAGACTTACCTAGAATAAGATAACAAGTAATTTGTTTTTTAAATAAATAAATAGAAACAACCATTCCTATACATGAAATTTAAAAAAATCCAAGGGATGGAAAATAACATATTTGTCACCCAACCATAAATCAACTTGATCCCCAAACAAAGAGCATTTGTAATTGGAGCCCTCACCCGTGACATCCAGACGAATGAGAAAAACAAAGGCAAAAAGTGGTCCCAATTCGAAGTTGGAACCCTAAACGCCTCCCTTGCGATAGCCAGTGACGTCCATCAGTCGCATCTCACCATCTTCTTCCTTTCTTTCTGAAACCCTAAATTATTCATTACCAGTCCAATCCATTACATTACCTTACCTTACCTTACCTTACTCTTCTCCTTCTATTCAAAGGCGGCTTCTTTTCTCCTCCCGTCAGAGGCCAGAGCAAACCCTAGAATTATACTAAGAAGAAGAAGAAGAAAACAAAACAAAATCCCCAAATCATTTTTTTAAAAAAGGAAGAAATGAGCAGGCTTTCGTTTCGACCGCGTCCGCTGGACATTCACAAGAAGCTGCCTATCGTAAAATCTGTTAAAGAATTTGAAGAAGATGACAACAACACTCCGAATTCAACACGCAACTCTCAGCAGCAGCAGCAGCTTCTCCTCCGCATCTCTTCTTCACTTGCTCCTGCTCCTGCTCCTGATATTGACCAAAATGATGTCCACCAACACCACCACATTATTCCTTCAAAGAAAGTTGCTGCCGAAATACCTACTCCCCAGTTTGTCGTTGTTGATACCTATGAAAGGGATTATGGTCGCACTTTTGCTCCCCCCACTTCCTATCTTCGTGCTAGGGGAGGTGAGTTTCTCATTGCCTTTTGCTTTCTTTCTTTCTTTGAACAAATCAAATTTATTTTATAATTTCTTTCTTTTCTTTTTTGCAGCTCGAGCTGAGCTTGGTGAGTTTGTTGAGTATGATTTGGATAATGAGGATGAGGATTGGCTTCATGATTTCTACAAAAAGGATAGGAAGAATCTTTCGCCTGAAAAGTAAATTAATTTTCCTTTTTTAGTAATGAGGAGGTTATTATTGCTGCTAACTGTGATTTTTTCATCTAAATAAATATGTTATAATATAGGTTTGAACTTCTGCTTTTCAAGTTGGAGGTGTTGGATCATAAAGCTCGGGAAAGAGCAGGGGTTATAACGCCTACTCTTGCTTCACCAATCCCTGTACTTCTACAATTTGATGCAGCTCTTGAGGTTAAATTTTGTGTCCATTCTTCAATTCCTCTGTGTTGCCATGCTTTTAGTCATGTGCAAAAGCCAGTAGCTTGATCATTTGTCTTGCAATTTCATTGCTTCCTTTAACACGGACTTTCCTACTAAATAAATTGATTGTAAACCTTATTGGGCCATGAAATGGAGTTAAAAGTTCATGTTTACAATATTGATACTTCTTGTCTCTTAGTTATGATGCTTTCATATGGAGTTTCTTTTTGTCTAATCAATATATATACAGCTCATTGCTTTTGAACCTCCTTTTGGTTTTCATTCCTTTTATTTTCAGGCCTTGCAAGCTCAACCTCAAACTCAGTCCACCCGTTATGCAGTTTTCCAGTCTGTCTATAATTATTGGAAAGATAAGGTAATGGTTGCTTGGAGTTATGATAAATAACTTCAGTTGCAGCATTCTGCTTTGAATTCTTATGATATTTCCAGTAGAGATTTAACATCAAGTTATGCTCAGTGAAAGAGCTGACAGTTGTGATATAGCTGTTCATACCATTGAATATTTATCTTCTTTTTTTCCTTTCTCTATTGGCAGCGTGAAAGATGGAAGAAACCAATTCTACGGCGTTTGCAGGTTAGTTGCATGAAATCAATATTTAAATTTTTTGATGATAAACAATACTTCTGGAAACTTTATCAAGACACTTTGAACTAATAGATATTAGTGGATGTGATTGAGCGTTGTAAAATTATTACGGAATTGTAAATTTTGGAGAAAGGTTTAGTAAAATTCATTCAAAGCACACTGGCCAGTCTTTATAAACTAACATTACCTGTCTGGTCATCATGGCTGCAAAAATGTTGAAGATGCACTTAACAGAGCTGAAACTTTTAATTTCAAGAAGATTTTTCTGAGGATGACTTGGAAGATTATGGCACCAAACCCACCATCCTGTCCGCATAGATTTCTTTTTATTGTTGACTTCAATTAACTTGCTAAGATTCTCTTTTTTTATTTTGTTAGTGAAACTGGTTTAGACGACAAGTGGTAACTAATGCTAATAATCAGTTTTTATTAAGATCAATGTTTATGTTTGACTCATTTTTGCGTGTTGATTGTCCAGTCTTGGCTTTTTTTCCTCTCTCTATCTCTGTTTTTTTTTATTGGTACAGCCTCCTCCGCCAGTTAATGATACCAATCCTTACAATGTGTTTAGACCAAGGGAGAAGGCCCACAGGCTGCACACCAGAAGGGTATATACTTTTGCTTTTGTTTTTTTATATTTAAGTGAATTTCCTACAAAAAGATATCCCTTGCATTATCTTTAAAGAATAAGGCAATTGTTTCTAGGTTCCTAAACTCTTCCTTCTCTTTTCTGCAGATGCAAAGGAGGGAAAATAATGTGCAATCATTTGACAAGCTTCGCCAGGTGAGCTCTATTATTTCTTTACTTATTGTCGATACAAAATTCCCATTCAAGATTGACACTTTTATTTCCTTGGAAGATATCACCAGTCCAGTGTTTTATACTCTACTAATTCTTGCTTCCAATATTTGCAAAGAACCATGAGATAAACATGAATCTTGTAGTGGGTCTGTTATTGGCTAAGCTAGAAGCATGTGCTCTCATGCTGTACGTGTGCCCGCATTTTTTTTGGTCTATACCAAATTTAGGGAAGAATTTTGATTAGTCACAAGATCTCTTTAAAATAACATGTGGTAATGTCATGCCACTTAAGATTTCACTTTAGTCTAAAAATAAGCATCCATGGTAGTTTAATTGACTGTTTAAGTATTTAGCTGGTTAGAAAATTTCATCTTTGGTTAATCTAGATCTATAAGTTTGTATAGTTGTTTTTTTTTTGGTCTGAATAGCAGGAATTTATTTTTCTTGCTTTGAAATTGAGTCCTGTTAGGATTGCTAAGCCTTTGAAAGGCCTTGTGTGTATTTGATTGAGATGTTTTGTTGAGGCTTGGTGCATAAAGAAAAGTCAGTTCTCTTCTCCTTTCCTGCTTCAAAATTTTACTGCTACGATGTCTTAGCATACTGCTCACAACTAGCGACATTTACCTTATTGATTCATTAGAATTGTAGTTATGTACCCCTTTCTTCTCGTTGTACCAACATCCTAAATCATCTTCAGAATTTTCACCAACTGAATGAATTAAGCCCTCCAAAATATAACTATATTGTAGTTAATGTTGTTGCTCAAATTTCCAAACTAACAGCTCTTTCTAGCTGGCCCTTTTTTAAATCAAATCCCAATTAACTTGAACTCAAATTGTGTTTAACACCTCAATTACAATCCCTAAAATTTAGAATTGCTAAAAGTTTGCCTACTATAAACATGCTAGTGGGCAGATTATCCACCCTGTCCTTCATCTTTCTGTTGTGTGTGTACTGATAACCTTACACATTCATAGCATCCTTGTTGTGTTAATGGAAACTGAACTTCTCTTTTGAATAAGTGACTGTAAGTCACTTCAGCATGGAAGAAGGTTGGTATGAGGTCGGGGTCATGCATCAGTCAATATTCCCCTGGGAAAGCAAATGATCTTTTTTGATTTCTGCATGGTGGATGGAGTTAGAATCTGTGTAATTCACTAACATGAGGAATTGGGGATAGCATGGGAAGGGTAGGCAAGGCATTAAATATAAGTTGTTGAGAGAGAACAGGGTTATTTTTCATCACTTCAATTAGTGAGAGAGCGGATTCAAGGAACATCTGTCAGATGAGGCTCTTATTGTAAGCGAAACATTATAGATAGGAGCAGTATTCCACTTTCGCCTGATTTTAGAAGAACAGTTCATAGCATATGGTTTTTCCTTCTCTCTTTTCAACTTACTTGATACATCTTTTCTCTTCACTAACCATGCCTTCAAATGCCCACTGACCTTGAATGCAAGGAGAATCACTCAGAATAATTCTTTTCTGAAGTCTAATGGGTTGGTATGCCTGCAAGTTTCTTATTCTAAACGACATAACTTGTGAAAAATGGATGAAGTGAACTGACATAGGTTTTTTGTTTGGAAAGTTATCTGGTTTGTGAGCAAAATTTGAACAGCTCTCTGTTGTAATCTCTTTGATAAGTCGTATCATTTCCCATATCTGTTCTACAACATGTTTATTTTATTTTATCTTGTATATTCAGGTCAGACGCAACCTTGAACAAGCCAAGACCATACTTGAGGCTCTGATTAAGGTGGGCTTTTTTCTGATGAAAACTCAATGAATATATGGAAAAATGCAAGTCATTGATTTTTCATATTAAGGGAAGCTCTCATTGTCTGCCTATACATGTATGCATGCAGAGAGAGGAGAAAAAGAGAGAGGCGATGGAGAGTGAGGTGAGCCTCCAAAGGATCCAAATGAAGTACAAGGTATGTCATGTACCTTATGGTTGGTTCTTTGTTTCCTTTTTTCCCTTCTTTTTATTGGATCATCTATTATTCAACATATCAATTTGTTTATTTGGATGTATGTTGTGCCATGCAATTTCTGTGTTTTGTTTGTAATCCTTTACTTCATTGGTGCAGCATGAAACTGAGCTCCTTGAAGACAGCTTGGCTGTTCCTGGATTCCCTCTCTCTTCCAAGTTCGCTTCAAGTGAAGATGAATTTGTTGATTCAGATGACCATGCAAACAGCCGTCCGCGTAGCAGACCTGCACTTCAAAATCCACCTGTGACGGACTCCAATCCGCTGGCAGCTCCAGCTGTAACCGTGAAGCAAGAGTTTAGACGGCGGCATACACCACTTGGATGGCTCAATAAAATGGTAAAGGGATGGATTCTTTAGTGAATCACCTGTTCTCTCTCTCACTCTCTGTTTGACTAACTCTCAAAAGCAGTAATCACTAGAAATAGTCACTGCTACACTAGTTGATTAGTTTTTTGTACTAATCAATAAGTTGGTGATATGATGATGATAAATTGCGCTTCCATCTGTCCTTTCTTGAATATGAAATATGCTGTTAAATTCTTTTATTTTATGGATAAACACAGGACCCTCTTGAGCCAGTGCTTTTGTTCACAAAGCCTCTGGTTCCAGAAAAGTTGGCAGCTGCATGCATTGTACCACCAGCAGATTCGTCAATGAAGAACGATACATCAATGCCACCATATAGATTTCATGGAAGAATTGGCCGGGGTGGGCGAATTGTATTTGATAGATGGAACCCATTGTTACAAACTCCAATTGATCTTGGTAACTCTTTTTATATACCGCCAAGACCGAGGCCCTCAACATACAATTGAAATGTTTACTTGCTTTAAATCCCACATCCAGCTGTGACTGGTGAACCCACTGGGAAGAGAGATCCATTTGATGTATTAATTGTAATGATACAGTGGAACGGAGGGAATCTGCAGGAATGGTGAATATAGCAATGAGCCTATTTGCCAGTATTTTAGGCTCTGGCTGGAAGCCACACTTATGATGTATCATCGTTATTTTTCTGCATTTGTTAGAAAAAAGATCACGTCTCTCGTTTTCTCCCATCATTCCCTCCCTACATGCATGTGCGCGCGCGCTCGCTCGCTTGCGGGCGTGCTTTTTAGAAAGTGCTTCATTGTGGTGAAAATTGTGAAGATTCAATCAACCACATGATTTAGCCTCCATCAAAGAAGTTGAAGAACCTCTTGCAACATTAATCAAAACCACCAAATCCATCTCAATCTCAGATTGTCCATGCTTATGTTGCCACACCAGCCTACAGACCCGGGACGCCAGCCTACAGACCCATCTTGATGGATGTAAATACCCCAAATTAGTTTTAAAACGATGCAACCACGTGCTGCACTCATCTAAAAAAATAACACTAACAAGTCCAGGATTGTGTTTACAAACACCATCTCACAAGCTTTTAAACCATTCTCTAACAGTAATAGCACGATTAGACGTACCTGCCATAGATATGAACAGTAGGTGACCATCAATGATTCTTGTCATCTTCTGCCTCCCAGCATTGAGTCAAGTTATCAATCAACTCACACTCCAAAGAACCCAGCATGAAACTTTTTCAAGATGAAAGCCGAACTCACCTGCCAACAATCTCGAAGAAAACGAAGAACATTTTCCTTGATATTTGGACAATCAATAAGCAACGCAAGGAGACTCGACAACATAACAATGATAGTGCTACAAACCAGTTTTCATTTAAAGTTTTTGGGCAACAAGCTATAAACAACCCTTGTTTTGTTGAGTGTCATCCCATCCAAGGCTTGCTCCAATTACGTTGATCAAGATCATAAGCTGATTTAGAAGAGAATTTACCCTGAACAACAGCTATTTTTAGCATTATGTCCATAAAAAACAGCTTCCACAGAGATGATGATGTCCAAGGTTGGTTTGACAGAGAAGACTAGGACCACATTCTCATTAACTCGACTCTTGCACCTTGAAAACTTAACTCATAAATAATTATATGGTGTCAATCAACCCACTTGGGCTTTGTGACAATGGAACCAGTCATAATATTGAGAAAAAAAATCCTTATATTCTTGGTGCATATTTACAATGATTTATCATACAAAAAAATAATTATTACAAAACAATCAATAGAAAATGGGAAGAGAAAAGGGCAAAAAAGGAAGTGACAAAGATCAGAGAGAGAGAGAGAGAGAACTGAAGTAGCGATGTACATGCATTGGAAAGAGATACAAATGCAGTGAAAATTGAAGATAAAGGAAGGGGTACTTATGTCACTTCACACCATGATTCATCAAAAATAGACCCCCAAACTATTGGGGTAGTACCAATTTTGCTCCTAAACTATATATATTTCCTTTTGTTTTGACTGAAATAATAATGATAATTATTATTATTAATATAACCAACTCTCTTTCTCTCTCCCTCAAACCTTTTAGACTTTTTAACCTTGCGCTGTCGCCTCTCTCTCTCTCTCTCTCTCTCTAAAAAAAAAAAAAAGAAAAAGAAAAAAAGAAAAGAAAAAAAAGAAAGAAAATTCAACTCTTTTGATTTCTTTCTTTCTTCCTCGCCCAACCGAACAAGAACACGAACCAGAAGCAGAACTAAATCACCAAAATCTCCGATTCATTATATTTTTACTTTTAATTCCGATTTCTTTCTCCTCAATCCCTCTGCCCTGCCCTGCCCTGGTGTGTAAAAAAATAATAATTGAATTTTCTTTAATTTTTTTAAATTATAGAAAATAGCGATTGGACGATCAATTATCGAACTCGAATCCCAATATCAAAACCTTCTTGCTGCGATCTCTTTCTTTCTATTTCAGCTTCAGGTTTGGTTTTTTTTTTTTTTTAGGTTTCGAAAATTTGATCGATTCTATTCTGTTCCAATTCGGTACCTAATTCTCTAATTTCTTTAGGGTTATGCTTCCTCACTCTTCGAATTATCTTTTCCCTCTTTCAATCTCCCCTTTTTCCTTCGATTTTTACTCATCAATCAATGATTTTTTTTTTTTTAAATTTTTTTCCCAAATTAGTTTCCTTTTATTGATTTTCTGTTTGTTTGTTGCAGTTGGAGAGCATGAGAAGAAGTACAAGTACACTTGGTGGTAAGCTATTGGTGTAAATTTAAAGAGGAAAGGAGATGAATGTGCAAGCGCATCTGTCCGGGCAGGTTTCTAATCAATTACCGCCGCAACAGAATGGGAATCAGCAGATGCAGAATTTAGCAGCATCAGCTAATGCTCCTGCGAATATGTACAGCATTGACCCTGAGCTTCGCCGAGCTCGCAACTATATACACCATAAAATGTAAGGCTTTGACTTTCCTTATCAGTTTTAAGTCTCCAATTGTTTCGGAAATTTGTCAGTTTGATTGCTATTTCTAGAAGCATCAATACAGTCTACAGCTACATTCCATTTGGTAATGCTTTTCCAAGTGAAGAAAGCTTCAAATTTCACATTGCATTGCCAAACACACACTACATTTTGCTATTTATTGAAGTTGAGAGAATAATATTTTAGTTATTGATTCTACTTACCACTTTACATTTGCACCCTTGTAATACCTGTTTCCTAGACGGAATATTGAAGGACTGATTTTTTTTTTTTTAATATGTATTCTCTCTAGATTTGAAATTATAATGCGGCGGCACTCTCAGCCGGTGGATGATACACAGAAACAAAAGTTTAAGGGTATTGCCAAACGCTTAGAAGAGGGTCTATTTAAAGCTGCTCAGACTAAGGTTTTTCTCCTTATCCATTTGATTCTTATTTACGTGTGTATTTGGACTGTTGTTTTTGTGTCCACATGTCAAATCTTTAATGGAGATATTATTTTATTCTGCTTTCAGTAAGAAAGGGGATAGATTGATTGCTGAAATCATGTTAACTACTTTAAAAGACTGATTTTTTTTAATCCTCAGAACAGCTTTAAAATGTAAATCACTAAACTAATTCTTTATTTCTTTACAAATTTGCTGGATTTCATTCCTTGATTGTTCTTCAGGGTTTTGTATTTGTTATTTTTTTTCAATTTACGCTGCTATCGATTTTGTTTTGTAGGAGGATTATTTGAACCTGAATACCTTAGAGAGTCGTCTGAGTAGTCTGATCAAGCGCTCCTCTACAAATAGCCACAACCAACGGCATCCGCAGCTTGTTAATTCTTCCTCATCCATTGGAACCATGATACCAACTCCTGGTATGTCAAACAGTGGGAATTCGAATATGATGACTTCTTCTGTAGATACCATGATGATTACTTCCAGTGGATGTGATACCATAGCACCTCCAGCTGTCAACACAGGGAGCCTATTGCCATCTAGTGGCATGCATGGAAGTTCCTTCAGTAGATCAGATGGTAACTTTAAGCCTTGTGTTCCTTTAATCTTCCCTGTTAATGATCAATTTATTTACTTTGTGACCATGTCACACAATCTATGTTTGCAGGAAATCTGTCTAATGGATACCAGCAGTCACCAGCCAATTTTTCCATTAGTTCTGGTGGAAACATGTCATCTATGGGCATGCCAAGAATGACAAGCCAAATGATTCCTACACCCGGATATAGCAATAACAACAATAATAACCAGTCTTACATGAATGTGGAATCTACTGCTAACAGTGGTGGCTTTTCGACTGCTGACTCTGCTATGGTATCACAGACACAGCAGCCAAAGCAGTACATTGGCGGTCAGAACAGTCGCATACTGCAGAACCTTGGGAGTCAAATGGGTAGCAATATTAGGTCTGGCATGCAGCAGAAATCTTATGGGTTTGCAAATGGTGCCCTAAATGGTGGTATGGGGATGCTTGGGAATAATTTGCCCCTTGTTAATGAGCCTGGTACCTCTGATGGCTATATGACTTCCACACTATATGCGAATTCTCCTAAACCATTGCAACAGCAGTTTGATCAACATCAACGTCAACTAATGCAAGGTAATGCCCCTCTCTCCCCACCATCCTCTCTTTGGAGATTTATCATGTAATAATTAACTTGAGATTTTTTATTTTTTATTTTTTGGAAGAAAGCAATGTCTAACTGCAGATGAATATCTTACCAGGGGATGGATATGGGATGAGTAATGCTGATTCTTTTGGATCTGGCAACATATATGGTGCTATAACATCTGTTGGATCGATGATAAATGCTCAGAATTTGAGTTCTGCAAGCTTGCAGTCTATGTCCAAAACTAACTCTTCTCTTGTAAATAATCAGTCGAATTTGCATGTCGCACCTCAAGCTGGGCATATAAAGCCTCAATCACTTGACCAGTCTGAAAAGATGAATTTCCAGTCTTCACTTCAACAGCAGCAACTTCCGCAACATCCTCACCAGCAGCAACAACTTCAGCAGCAATTTCAACAGCAGCAATTTGCTCAACAGCATCGTTTACAGAAACAGCAAGGTCAGCAGCAACAGCATCTGTTGAACAATGATGCTTTTGGTCAATCCCAGCTGACACCTGATCCTAGCAGTCAAGTGAAGCTTGAGCCTGGAATGGAGCACCATAATGATATTTTGCGCTCACAAACCTCAGAGCACTTCCAAATGTCTGAATTGCAAAACCAATTCCAGCAAAATGTGGTTGGAGACCATTCTAAGAATGCACAAAATCTCAGTCATCCAGCTGGACAGCATGACATGTACTTGTCATTGCCGCAAAATTCACAGCAAATGCAACAGATGTTGCATCCACATCAGTTGGTTTCAGAGTCTCAAAATAATTTTAACAGCCTTTCTGTTGGGACACAATCAGATTCGGCATTGCAGGATCAATGGCATCCACAATCTCAGGACCGGACTTGCGTACCAGGTAGCATGTCACATGAGCAGCATGTCCAAGAGGATTTCCACCAGAGAATATCCGGGCAAGGTGAAGCTCAGCGTAATAATGTGGCTTCAGAAGGATCCATTGTCAGTCAAACAGTACCTCCTAGAAGCACTTCAGAGCTCCAAAATTCAAGTGGTGTCACCTATAGATCTGGAAATGCTAATCGTGACCGGCAATTTAGAAATCAGCAGAAGTGGCTTTTGTTCTTGCGGCATGCCCGGAGATGTCCTGCCCCAGAAGGTCAATGTCCTGACCCTAACTGCACTACTGTCCAAAATTTGTTGAGGCACATGGACAGATGCAAGTCAACTCCATGCCCATATCCTCGATGTCAGCACACCAGGATATTAATTCATCACTTTAGGCACTGCAGAGATGCATGTTGCCCTGTTTGTATTCCTGTTAGAAAGTATCTAGAGGCCCAAATAAAGATACAAATGAAGACACGCACACCTCCAGCCTCAGATTCTGGTTTGCCAAGCAAAGGCACTGATAATGGAGAAAATGCAGCTCGACTGATTTCAAGAACTCCAATTGTTGAAAGCACTGAAGATCTACAACCTTCTCCGAAGCGCATGAAAATAGAGCAATCTTCCCAAACACTTAGACCTGAGAGTGAAGTTTCTGCTGTATCAGCATCTGCAGTCAGTGATGCTCATATAGCCCAGGATGTCCAGCGCCAAGATCACAAACATGGTGATAATAGACTGCCAGTTAAGTCTGAATACATGGAAGTGAAGCTGGAAGTTCCTGCAAGTTCTAGACAAGGAAGTCCTAGTGATAGTGAGATGAAAAGGGACAACATGGATGATGTCAGCAGCCAAATACCTGCAGATGAATCCATGGTACATGATGAGCCTGCCCGTTTAGCCAAGCAGGAGAGTCTTAAAGTTGAGAAAGAAACTGATCCACTTAAGCAAGAAAATGCTACAAAGCCTCCTGAAAATCCAGCTGGAACCAAGTCTGGGAAGCCAAAAATAAAGGGCGTATCATTGACTGAACTGTTTACACCTGAACAAGTGAGGGAGCATATAATAGGCCTCAGGCAGTGGGTTGGCCAGGTAAGATTATGCATCTGACTTTTATGCTTCTCCTTAGTTCATTTACTTTACAGTTTTCTGTATGTTGTAAAAACAATTGTGAAAATATCTGCCTGCAATTTTCTCAAACATCATCATTAGATGATCTCTAGAGGAAGTAAGGCTTGTCCTGACATGGTGTGTAATTTCTGCTCAACCATGAAGCTAGAAGTTACTTTGACATACACTACCTGTACTATATTTTATGGTGTATTTAAATATTCAGACTTTTAGCCTGTCCTCCCATTTTGTCAACTGAAACTGTACTGTTTTGGAATGTTTGGTTCTGATTGCTGTTGAGATCTTAGTTTCACTTATGTGTGTATGTTCATAGTGAATGAGTGTTAAGCTCCTTGTATTTATATGATGTGCTAGCTTTATGACTTTCTTGGTTGCTGCTTAATGTGCTACTGACCTTCTGTTGTCCACAGGCTCATCATGAAAGAACATTTGATCTTACTTACAGGCTTTTATTGCTGTTAGTAATGATGCAGTTCTCTTTTGCATGCACATGGGGTTTTAAAATTACCATCTGTTCTGCGCATAGTAAATATATTGGTTGGATGATAGTAGTTTTTGTTTCTGTTTTTCCACTTTGCTTTGTACAGAGTAAGGCAAAGGCAGAAAAGAACCAAGCAATGGAGCATTCAATGAGTGAGAACTCTTGTCAATTGTGTGCAGTTGAAAAGCTTACTTTTGAACCACCGCCAATATACTGTACACCCTGTGGTGCTCGCATTAAGCGGAATGCAATGTATTATACCATGGGAGCTGGTGATACACGACACTTTTTCTGTATTCCATGCTATAACGAGGCTCGTGGGGATACTATTGTTGCTGACGGGACTACTATTCTAAAGGCAAGACTCGAGAAGAAGAGAAATGATGAGGAGACTGAAGAATGGGTGCGTTTGTCTGTGGTCTTGCATTTGTCCTTCTGCTACTTGGCACTCTCAAATAATCACTTACAATTTACTCTTTCATGTTTGTGCAGTGGGTTCAATGTGACAAATGTGAAGCTTGGCAACACCAAATATGTGCATTATTTAATGGTCGAAGGAATGATGGTGGGCAAGCTGAATATACTTGCCCTAATTGCTACATAGCAGAGGTTGAAAGAGGAGAGCGCAAGCCCTTACCACAAAGTGCGGTTCTGGGGGCTAAGGATTTGCCTAGAACAATACTTAGTGATCATATAGAGCAGAGGTTATTTAGGAAACTGAAGCAGGAAAGACAGGATAGGGCCAAGATGCACGGGAAAAGTTTTGATGACGTGAGTTACATATCATTCTGTGGCCTGTGTTCTTCTGGTTGATTTTTAAAATCTAGAGTTTATTTTTATTCTGCTAACATATGGACTGGTAATGATGAAAATATGCTTGCAATGCAGGTTATATGGAAAGGAGTTTTACTTTTATATAGTATATGCTTATGAAATTGACATGTTTTAGAGTTTGTTAAAATTTTTATTTGAGTTCCTATGCTTTAATTTTATACGAATTCCTATTCTCTTAAAAAAAGACCAATCAAGTACACTTGTTCTGACAATATCCTGTATAAGAGTATTTGGACAATGGCACATCAAATGTGTTTCTGGAGTAAATGTATCTGATTGATTGAATCTCTTAAAAATATAGGAACTCAGAAGGGAAAAAAAATGAAGCATAAGAATTCTAATAGAAATTCTACTGAAACATAGGTGCTAAGTCTGTGATTTTCTCTAGAATAAAGCCCCTATTCCAGGACTAACAAATACTATAGGAAATAGTATGATCTGAAATTGTCTGGCAATTGACTACACGAGCTCTTTTTTTGTGACATTGACACAAGTTTCTATGTAGCTGATGTCATTATTAATTTGTAAGAACAATTAGTTTCCAGAAATACCATCTGGTTGTTTCAATGTGTGGCTGTGTCTCCGATCCTGTTGCGAGTATTTTTAGTTGCCAGACATTCTTGCTCTTTGTTTAAAACTTTAGATGAGTGTTCCCACAACAGCACATTTTTGACTGTTAAATAGTTCACCACTCTGGTAAATGTCTACTTTTGCTTCCTTGAAGACTTGAGTTTGTCCTAGGTGCTTGAAAATTAGAGCATCAATGCATGTTAATTGGCACAATCTAATCTCTTTAAAAATCTATGTTTTAGGTTCCTGGAGCGGAATCACTTGTAGTTCGAGTAGTTTCATCAGTTGACAAAAAGTTGGAAGTGAAGCAGCGTTTTCTTGAGATATTTCGGGAGGAGAATTATCCAACTGAATTCCCGTACAAGTCTAAGGTTTGCAGGATACCACGTTTGAGACACACACTTAAGCTTTTGAAAAGCTCTGGGTGCTAAGTATTTCAGAAATAATTCACTGGAATTTTTTCTTTCAGGTTGTTTTGTTATTTCAGAAGATTGAAGGTGTTGAGGTATGCCTATTTGGCATGTATGTTCAGGAATTCGGATCAGAAGCTCAGTTTCCAAATCAGCGCCGTGTCTATCTTTCTTATCTAGATTCTGTGAAGTACTTCAGACCTGAGATTAAAGCAGTGACAGGAGAGGCTCTTCGTACATTTGTTTACCATGAAATTTTGGTTAGCTTCAAATACTTATCTATCTTCTTTGCAATTGATCCAAGAATGTGAACAATTCATTTGGTTAGGAATTGTAATTGGAGTTTTTGGCAATTATACCTATTTTATTCTGCAGATTGGATACCTTGAATACTGCAAGAAAAGGGGTTTTACAAGCTGCTATATATGGGCTTGCCCTCCTTTGAAGGGTGAGGATTATATATTGTATTGCCATCCAGAAATCCAGAAAACACCAAAATCTGACAAGCTCCGGGAATGGTGAGCAAAAAAAAACTTCCAAGGAGAGATTCAGAGGTTGCTTTACTTTTTTCCTCTCTAACTTTATAATGTGCTTCATTGAATGTCTTTTGGTTTCCAGGTATCTTGCAATGTTACGAAAAGCTGCTAAGGAAAATATTGTTGCTGACCTCATTAATTTGTATGACCATTTCTTCATATCTAGTGGTGAATCTAAGGCAAAGGTTACAGCAGCTAGGCTGCCCTACTTTGATGGGGATTATTGGCCTGGTGCCGCTGAGGATTTAATTTATCAGCTTAATCAAGAAGAAGATGGGAGAAAACAAAATAAGAAGGGAACTACCAAAAAGACCATTACAAAAAGGGCCCTAAAAGCATCTGGCCAGGCAGATCTTTTTGGTAATGCATCAAAGGATCTGCTACTGATGCATAAAGTAATTCCTATCCCCTATTTCTTACAGCTTAACATTGTTTGCCAATCAGCTGCTGTTTATCATGATGTTGTTATTTGTGTTACTGTGCAATTTCTGCCACCAGAACCTTGGAGCTTGTTATGATGTCTTCATATTAAGCAGTTATAATTGATTTTCTTCTTACTAAAATATATCTCTCCAGCTTGGTGAGACAATTTGCCCGATGAAGGAAGACTTTATCATGGTTCATTTACAGCATTGCTGTTCGCATTGCTGTAATCTAATGGTATCAGGCACCCGTTGGGTTTGCAAGCAGTGCAAAAACTTTCAGATTTGTGACAAGTAAGAGTCTTTAATCTTCACCAGTATTGCTGTTTAGTGAAAATTTTATGTAACCTGAACATCTGTATTCACTAGCTATTGTAACCTTAACATCGTGTAACAGTAAACGAGAATGAATGGTAATTACTTGGGTGAATAAATGCAGAATTACAATAGCATTATTTCCTTATAAGCTCTATATATGTGTACAAGCTATTTAAGGCCTTAGTAAACAACCATTATTTGACAGGTAGTACAAAACAGATTTCAAAATCTACGTAGTGTTTTTTTCGTGTGGGTTACAATAGAACAAGCAGGTTTTAGTCTTGTTTCAATTGATGGCTCTTGAAAAGGTGCTTTACATTTCCTTAACTCTTGTGATGATTTTTAAAATTTTGGTTTCTGTGCTTGTATTTCCTTAGGTGTTATGAAGCAGAACAGAAACGTGAAGAAAGAGAGCGGCATCCTATCAACCAAAGGGAAAAGCATGCACTCTATCCTGTAAGTTGCTTGGTCCTAGGAACACTTCTATCTAATTTAGATTAAAATGTCGTTACTTTGAAATCCTGTATGGGTTCTGAGCAGAAGTCTTTTCCTTTTCTTTGAATATAAAATAACACTGCTAAATTCTGCAGGATGAAATCACTGATGTACCTGTTGACACAAAGGATAAAGATGAAATTCTTGAAAGTGAGTTTTTTGACACAAGACAGGCATTTTTGAGTCTTTGCCAAGGAAACCATTATCAATATGACACTTTACGCCGGGCTAAACATTCCTCAATGATGGTCCTTTACCATCTTCATAATCCAACTGCTCCTGCATTTGTGACAACGTGCAATATATGCCATCTTGACATCGAAACGGGTCAAGGTTGGCGTTGTGAGGTTTGCCCTGATTATGATGTATGCAATTCTTGTTATCAAAAGGATGGGGGTATGGATCATCCTCATAAGTTGACGAATCATCCATCCTTGGCTGAGCGCGATGCACAGAACAAAGAAGCTAGGCAATTGAGGGTTCTGCAGGTACAAAACCTTTTTTTATAGTCTTTAGAGTTCTGACTCGTATCTTGAAAATACAGCTGCTTGTTCTTGGTAAACGGTTCTTTGTTTGTTAATTTGTTATATATGAAGAGCTGTGAACCAGTTGCTTTACTTAATCTTATGGAATAAGCAGTGGAAGATGTTGTGAAGTATTTGTCAATTGGCATGTACCTAGTTACAAGTGATTGCAATTTCTCTAAACAAATTCAGTGTACTTCCCTGACCCTATCAAATGATCTATACTATTCATAACCAGAAGAATCTGAACAATCTGACTTCATTTATGTGTTGTGAGATTTTCTATCACAAATGATTTTGTGGAATATAGATGTTATGGTGCTGATAATTACACTATGTTGAAGAATGAATGTTAGGATTGACTACTGTGAAACTTAACTTGATGATCCAACACTCCATGATATTTTCATCTGCCAATGTACTGAGTCATTTTTCTGCTAAAATCCTCGTGTCCTATAGTGCCTGATGTAATTGTTTATTTGACATTGCAGCTAAGGAAAATGCTTGATCTTCTGGTGCATGCTTCGCAATGCCGCTCTCCACATTGCCAATATCCTAACTGTCGCAAGGTGAAAGGTCTTTTCCGTCATGGGATACAATGCAAAACTCGTGCATCTGGGGGCTGTGTTCTGTGTAAAAAGATGTGGTATCTCCTTCAACTTCATGCTCGGGCTTGCAAAGAATCAGAGTGCCATGTTCCACGCTGCAGGTTTATGCATCAACCTTATCTTAAAATCTACAACTTCCTTGGGGAATATTATATTATAAATTCTCATAAATGTATGTATGTATGTATATTTGTCCAGGGATCTGAAAGAACATTTGAGGAGACTTCAGCAGCAGTCTGATTCACGACGAAGGGCTGCTGTGATGGAGATGATGAGGCAGAGAGCTGCTGAGGTTGCTGGCAATTCTGGGTAACCTTTTCTGTATATAATATGGTTGTTTTTGGAGAGAAGGGGACAATAGATATGTGCTGCTCTGAGGTGTCACACAGCTTGAAATGAGGAAGTGAGAGAGTTAAACTTCCTCCGATATTGGTTGTTGGTTCAGAAGGGGAAAAATATACAATAGCACGACATATTGGATTAGCATCACAGCTGTTAGGGAATGATTCTTTTATTCATGCGTGGGGTGACTTGCTTTACGTTTCCCTGTTGAAGAAAGCGAGTGAAATTCATTGACAGAAAGCTTTCCCAGTTCAGCAGCAGCAGCAGCAGCAGCAGCAGCTAACTATTTCCCTGAGTCAGAATATATAGGAGTACTGATGTGATGTGTGTTAGTCATTGGCCCATTTTGGTGATTCTTTTATTTTATTATCTTTGTATTTTGTTTAAAATGCCATTCTCGGTGGCGGCGACTGTACCCATGTAATTGTTCTAATCTGTTTAAAATGATGTTCTTACAAAGGAGTGTGGGTGGGGAAAAAGGCAGAGGAGGAGATTAGTTTCAACTTCTTCTCTCCTCCTCTTCTTCTTTGCCTCTACCCACACCCTGTTAAGTTTTCCCCCTTCAGAGTTGAGAGCTCAGATACTTGACCACCCTTTTTGTAGAACGTCATGTTATTTAAAGATGTTGAAATAAGTAGAATTCTCCAAATTTGCACCAATTCGTTATTCTCCAAATCTATACATATATATGTATTAATGTATTCTCATGAGCAGAGTGAAAACAACATTTTAATTTATTGGGATTAGTAGCTGCTGCTAGAAATGAAAGGTACACGGATTCATTTCACTAACTCTAATCAAGGCCACAGGAGAAAATTTGATAAAGAAAAATGAGGTCAGTATTCAAAAAAAAAAAAAAAAAAAGAATGAGAGGAAAATGGGATGTGAACGTGGCAGGTTTGGTGGCTCTAATTGCAGCTGTCGGAAAAACCTCAAATAATATTATGTGGTCTCCATTTTTTCTTTCTTTTTATCATTTATTTGCCCTTATGATTTTGATCTCTCAAGCCTCAAACATGAAACACCAACCAACCATTTTTTTCCCCTTTTGTTTTTCCTGGTTTTTGTAATCTTTCTTGTCACAATTATCCACTCATAAATTCAATTTCTGCATATATGCATATAATTAAGTATTTTTTTCTAAGTTGTCAGAAGAAAACGAACAGTTGTCCGAGTTCTGCCATAGACAGAAGAGGAGTAGCTACCCTACTATATATTGCATGTTGAAGAGACTTGGATAATCATTTGTTGATTATATCATAAACCAAATTTAGTCAGTAATAATTAATCAGTGGTAGCAAGAATTTACAGAAAAGATGAGAGCAGCAGCAGCAAGTGCAAGTGTGACTCCAACGACAAATGCGAGTGCCAGTTTGACGAACAGCAATCACTTCAACTTCACCTCACACCGCAAGATTTACACGTCTCTCCCTATCTCAACAGTGAAGAACAGCCACAAGAAGAGCACATTAGTTGTGGTGAGAGCAATCAAGGACAGGAAGGAGACGGAGACAGAGACAGAGAATATGAAAGAACATAACAAGGAAAGCACAACAAAGCAGCAACCACTGAATTTGGAGGATGTAAACCCTGTTGGACTTGGAAGGAAGTCAAGGCAGATATTCGATGAGGTGTGGAGGAAGTTCTCAGGGTTGGGACAGATATCAAGAACAACACGTGCAGATGACAAGGAAGCTCTTGATGCATTGCTCATCAGGGAAGGTCCCATGTGTGAGTTTGCTATCCCTGGTGCCCAGAACACCACTGTTCTTGTTGTTGGTGCCACCAGTCGCATTGGCCGCATTGTTGTTAGGAAACTTATGCTCAGGGGTTACACTGTTAAGGTCTTTCTTCTCCCTCCCCCTTATTATTGGGGTTAATATTCTTGATTCCTTAATTCTTAGTATATTAATTAATTAATTAATGCAGGCTTTGGTGAGGAAGGCAGATGAGGAAGTTGTGAACATGCTTCCCAGGTCAGTGGAGATCATGATAGGGGATGTGGGAGATCCCTCTACCCTTAAGGCAGCGGTGGTGGGCTGCAACAAAATCATATATTGTGCCACTGCTCGTTCTTCCATCACTGGGGATCTTTTCAGAGTTGATCACCAAGGGGTTTCTAATCTCACCAAAGCCCTTCAGGTAGTGTCTCACATTCATTTTCAGCTGAATCGAACCTCCCTTGTCATGTCTTTGAGTAATTATACATTACAAAATTGCAGGACTACAACAACAAACTAGCTCAACTACGAGCCGGAAAAAGCAGCAAAAGCAAGCTCTTGCTTGCAAAGTTCAAATCCGCAGATTCATTGAATGGCTGGGAAGTTCGTCAAGGAACTTACTTCCAGGATGCAGTTGCTTCGAAGTATGATGCAGGAATGGATGCTAAATTTGAGTTCACCGAGGCCGGAGATGCAGTTTTCTCAGGTGAAATATGTGCTAACATAATTGAGAGAGACAGCATTTACATTGACGTTTAGTAAAGTTTTGTATATACAACTGCTAAATGTTCTATGCATGCTTTCTTTTACTCTGTTATTCATCTCGCCTATAGGGTATGTTTTCACTAGGGGAGGCTATGTTGAATTGTCAAAAAAGCTATCACTTCCTTTGGGTTATACTCTTGACAGGTACGTGATACATAAAGATCAATAGCTCCTTATATCACTAGAAGCTGGATGTTAATAGATTTCCTGTTGGCTTATTCTTTTGCATCCACCTTGAATGCTTATCACACTCCTAAAATAAAATTTTCCTTGGGGTTAGGTATGAAGGTCTAGTGCTCTCTGTTGGTGGAAATGGAAGATCTTATGTTTTGATACTCGAAGCTGGTCCTTCAGCTGACACAACTCAAAGCAAATTGTATTTTGCAAGAATTAGCACCAAAGTAGGATTTTGTAGGGTGAGCATCTCTGATACCTTTCTTTTAGTGCTATGCAGATCCAGATTCCAATTTCTTCTTTTAACAGCTTCTTTTTTGTGTAAATGGCAGGTAAGAGTGCCATTTTCTGCCTTCCGCCCTGTAAAACCAGATGATCTGCCATTGGACCCATTTCTTGTACACACAATGACCATCCGCTTTGAGCCCCGAAGACAGGTTTGTCTATCAGTGAATTGTCATAAAAATACTAAAGAAATATTATGCTGTTTCGTTTTAGAATGAAAAGTAACATTAATATGAGATTTCAGCATTCATTTGCTTTCAATGGTTGTGAGATGATTGGTTTTTTTTATTTGCCTTGGGTCTTTATATCTCAATTCTTATTTGAATTTGGCTTAATTGATTGGGATGAGATGCCACTCATTGTTAAGATTGCCCCAAATTGGGTAAAATACAGTTAAAGCAACTACGTGACAAGATTTAATCACATGAAAATCACTTTTCCATGGAGGAGAATTCTTCATTTTTAAGGTTCCACAATTTCCAATTTTCCATTGTGGTTGTCACTACATAATTTGTTAAGAAGTTGCTTGAGAATTTGGTTTAAAAGCTTAAGTTATAGGTCAGCAGATCCATACATACTTCATGCACGATAAGTACGTGTTGGTAATGTAAGGCATCTTAGCTAGTTATGGCTTCCTTTTCAAGGTAACATGTATTTTCTTGATGTGATTGCTTATCTGTATTACTGTTTGAAGCATTGTTTGTCACTATAATTTGGTTTTTCCATTAGGATTATTTTTTATAGTGAATTTGCTAGTTTGTCTATTTTCTTTCAAGAAATGGAACTTTGCATTTTAGTTTTTCTATTTTTTTTGCGTGAATGAAAAATTGGATTTTCCAGAAAAGATGTGGTCTAAAGGATTTTTTTTATGATGTGCTTTACAAGCATGGACCTTGTGGATTTGCATTTTTGTTTTGGTCCAGCTACGCTGATTCTATTCAATATTCTTGCTACAGAGACCTGTTGAAGCACCTGCAGGAGCGAAGCAAGACCTGAGAAGCTTTAAGCTTATATTGGAATACATAAAAGCTTTACCTGTAAGTGCTCTGCTACTGCTGCTCAAAAAAACATCTAGATAATCTTTTCTGTTCTAAGAGTTATATTTGGAAACTAGAAGTTTTCCTGTTTATTAAGACTATTATGAATGGTATGCAGACTGGGCAAGAAACAGACTTTGTCTTGGTCTCATGTACAGGATTAGGAGTGGAACCCACAAGAAGGGAACAAGTTCTGAAGGCCAAGAGGGTTAGCACCATTTTCTGATTTTGTCCTTTCTTTTTATTTTCTTGCCTAGTCACATTTGTGGTCAAACATTTTCCAGGCCGGGGAAGACTCGCTGAGGAGATCAGGACTTGGATACACAATCATTCGCCCTGGTCCCCTACAGGTAATTATTGTTCTTGTCTACAGAATTCTAACATTAATTAGCCATACAGCAGTGGATGACTGACCTCTTTTAAGATCAACATTAGTGCTTACAAGCATTGCTATTTTTTTTTGTCTTGACTAGCATGGTGTTGATATCCAACAAACTCATATCTTAATAGCATTTGGTTTCTGAGAGGAGAAACTGTTATAGAGTTTGTGACACCAGTATGTCATTGTACATAGAAAGACACAAGTTCAATTGCTGCTTTTCTGTGTTGTAAACTGATCTGAAGAAATCATTTTTGTCAATAGCAGCTTCTAATTAATATCTCCAAGTGTCATTGCAGTCTTTTTTTGATGTCTTGCCTAAAGTTGTCCTAGATAAATATCAATGGACAACTGGTAGTTGTAGATGTAAATTCTTTAATGTATAGTTATTCGAGTTGCTTTATCTCTAGCAAATTAGATGTTTGAATAGTCCAAGCCCAGCCCCAACATGGAAAACATAATGAAAGCTTGCTTTTCGCAGGAGGAGCCAGGTGGTCAACGTGCACTAATATTTGATCAAGGAAATAGGATTTCTCAGGTGAGAACTAATTATTCTTCAGCATAGAAGAGGACATTATTGAACTTAATTCAATATCCTAATATTTTTTTCTTAAATTAGGGAATTAGTTGTGCTGATGTGGCTGATATCTGCGTGAAGGCATTGCACGATTCGACTGCAAGAAACAAGAGCTTTGATGTGGGTAACATTCAGTTTAGGTTTGAGATTAGCTAAAGTTAGATGGAAGACTGAATTTTGATTGTGCAGGTCTGTTACGAATACGTTGCTGAGCAAGGGAGGGAGCTCTATGAACTTGTAAGGAACATACAAATATAATAGCTTTTTAATGCAAAAGAATAAAACTAAAAAGCTATATATATATATATATATATATATATATATATATATATATATATATATATATTCGTAGGCTTGGATAGAATTTAACACACTACAATATGTATTTCTTGTGCAGGTGGCGCATTTACCTGACAAAGCAAACAACTATTTGACACCAGCACTATCTGTTTTGGAGAAGAACACTTGACTGACTATGCTTCATGCAAGGAAATATCATACTCTCTGCTACCGCCCTCGGAGAAAGTTTTTCTTGTTCGTCCTCTGTTTACTTGCAATAAAAACATATTCGTTCTGTTTCCTTTGCTATGATTCGTGTCCATTGTATAGTTTTCATAGCGTATATTGGTGTATAGCCTCGGAAGATATAGTAAACTGTATATTTCAGTGCAAGCTGATGATCTTGATTGAAAAAGAAAAGGCAATGCACAACATGGTTCGTTTGATGGATAGGGTAGACAGTGTACAAAATAAACTTTCCGATCTGAATTTGTGGTGGGAGATCAGGTCTATCTAAAAGTTGCTCCCTGGAAGCATATGCTGTGTTTTGGTATGAAGGAAAAGTTGGCACCGAGATATATTGGGCCCTTCGAAGTGATAGAGAGAATAGGGCCTGTAGCATACAAATTGGCTTTGCCATCGCACTTGGTCAAGATACATAATGTGTTTCATGTATCCATGCTACGTAAAGCAGAAGTTGACCAATCTCGAGTGCTATTACAAGTCCCTATGGAAATTAAAGAGGATTTGTCTAAGAAGGTAAGACCTGTAAAGGTGTTAGACCGGAGTGAAAAGGAGCTTCGGAATAAAAAGATACCAATGATTAAGATCCTATGGAGGAGCTCTCAAATAGAAGAAGAGACCTGGGAAAGGGAATCGGAGATGAGAAGAAAACATCCTGAATTATTTCAATATTGAGGTATGACTTAAATTTCGGGGGCGAAATTTTTAAAGGTGGGGAGAATGTAAACCCCGGTAAAAATATATATATATATATATATATATATATATATATATATATATATATATATAAAAGTCTTGAGAATTGAGTAAATTAATTGATATGACTTGTGCAAGTATGAAATAAAAAAAAATATATCCCAAAAAAAAGAAAAAAAAACATAATTATTTAAAAGTGTAAAATTTTTTTATGTGGTGTAAATTTTTTTATTATTATTATTATTATTATTAATTTTTTTTTTCAAAAAACTTTCGACAGAGTTTCTCTT
This sequence comes from Populus trichocarpa, assembly GCF_000002775.5. Lineage (NCBI taxonomy): Eukaryota > Viridiplantae > Streptophyta > Magnoliopsida > Malpighiales > Salicaceae > Populus > Populus trichocarpa. The sequence continues at coordinate 62,947 of NC_037298.2, read as the reverse complement.
ATAACGGGACTATACCAAGTTATCGACATCTTCATTCCTGTCAAAACTCATATCATAATCATGGTCCAATCATCTTGGACCTCTATCCCAAACAACGCATCACAAAACAAAAACAGGTATTGTCTAATAATCAAGATGCAATTAATAATAATTATATAAAGAAAATGGTAAAACTTAGATTATGAATGTAACACCCCCATTAATTTATCAACCCAACATTCCTAATCATATGAACAACTATGATAGAATACAAATACTTAATTTAAAATAAAGATATTCTTAAGTATGGCATACACATTAATTACATATAAAAGCTTTGTTCTACAAATATAAAGGTTCATTCAACTCTTTTACATTATTCATAATTCTCAAAATACATGTTGATCAAAATAAATAAACAAAAGTAGCATGTATTCAAGCAGGATCTATTCTACTGCTGCGAGGGTCCTGAAAATAAGATTAACATTTTATCAATAAATGCAATGTATCATTTCACTACACACACACACACACACACACACTTTATTATGAAACATTAATATCTTACACCTCCATATTCATTCCATTAAATTTCAATCTTAGCCGTTTCATGGGGTATTGCTCTCTCATTAGGGACACTAAGTTATTCACTTAAGTACCGGTACTAATTTATCCACTAAATTACCGGTACTAATTCACTCTCAATTACCAGGCATTAATTCATCCGTCCAATTACCGGTACTAAATTATCCGCCCAATTACCGGGCATTAATTCACACTTAATTATCAGGCATTAATTCATCCACCTAATTACCAGTACTAATTTATCCACCCAATTACCATGCATTAATTCACTCTCAATTACCGGGCATTAATTCATCCGCCCAATTACCGGTTGATGTAACCATATTATTCGATAGTTTCACTCACATTTAACTAGTGTTTTGCCTATTGTTTTATGTATAAAATGCCTTGATATTCTTTGTTTTATGTTTTGAAGGCACCTTTAGATGAAAGATGCAAAAAGGAGTAAATTGGAGATAATTGGCAGATTTGATGTTCAGTCGATGTTTTGTGCAGAGCGTGAGTTCTAAAAATCGAAACGAAGTGATTCCAGTGGCATTAGAAAGATAACATCCATACCTTTCTGGAAATCTAAGTGAAGAAAAATAAAATGACAAAGAGTATGGAAATCACATCCTTCAAAGTCAAAACTCGCATTCTGCCAGTGTTGACCTTTGTCCATTCAAAATTCAATATCTGGAGATGTTGATATCCAATTGATGCAAACTCAATTGTTTTGGATTCCTGACTCAAATTTGTATAAACGCTCCAAATTGCAGCCAAAAACGATGTCATATGAGGGTGATATGATTTTTCAAAGATGACAGCTAAATTCTGCCAGCAATCAGGTTTCGTGAAGAAACAAATCCAAATTACATCCCGAAGCATCAAAACCGACATCCAAGTTTTAATTTCAGCAATTTAGCTCCTCAAGAACATCAATCCAGAAGGTCAAGGAAGGCAGCCACCAACCTCAAGCCACCAACCAGCTGCCAGCCACCAGCCGCCAGCCGCCAGCCGCCTTCACACTACCACCATCTCTTGATGTTCACACTTGAACTTTGATTTTTCTTACTTGCAATTTGTGTATAAATAGGCAGCTAAGTTCATGATATTAGGAGAGCCAAGAGAGAGGGAGAGGGAGTGCAGTAGAATCAAAGAAAGAAGGGTGGCAGCCATAAGAGAAGAAACACAAACTCTCCCTTCTACAAATCAGAAATCATGTATTCTTTCATCTTTAGGAGTAGTTTTTCAATAGATATGCAAGGCTAAGCTCGTTTTCTTGGTTGCAAGGACGCAAACACCTTCAGATTTCAAGAACTGTGAGATTTATTCTTCTATTTATTTTTGGTTTGTATTATGAATGAGTATGTTTGTTTTCCTATGCATATTTCGTATGATTGTTTATCTTAATTGCTAGAGCGGACTCTAAGTTATTATTGTGAACAATCTATTGCTAAGTTTGATATCAAAACCGGAGTTGTGATATATAAACTTGTGAAGCAACTAAGCTTGGTAATTGTAGCGGAACTACGTTATTAAACTTAGGGAGAACATTCGATCAAAGCAACACAAGCTGACAACTTGGTTGTTAAGATTAATGAATTTATCTAGATCTTAAGGCTGCCATTGGATTAAATCATTAGTGCGGACACTGTGATTATTTGTTGGTTAGGGTTAGTTATACGGCGGATCCGTTAATTAACCAATGTTAAGAAAAGATAAAAAATTCAGAATATAAGCTGAAGTTTCGTTTCAAGGATCGGTTCTGATTTCTGTAGGTGGATGTGTGCTTGCAACCAAGGTTTGTTTTCTTGATATATTTCAGTTTTAATTGATTTTGTTTGTTAGTTTAATTTCTACCATAGTTTAAGATCATTGCAAATCAAACCCCCCCAATTACATAACGTATAGCATAAAAATCTGAACTAAACCTTCCTCGTGGGATCGACCCCTTGCTTGCTCTATACTATCTTGTGTGTTTTAAGCTAGGGTAATTAATTTGTGCGACCGCGACATCGCAACATTAGTTTGAGAATACTAGTTGAATGAGAATTAAATGAAGATGTGATGTTGGTTGTATTGTTGATAACAATTGAATCCCTGGTGGTACAGGGAAAGCTGTGGGGACTGGGCAATTGCACGGAGTGGCAGCTCATGCACCTATTCTAGGTAGGTGACTTGCACCTTCTCTTTTTTATATGCGTTGAATAATAAAATACTTTATCATAAATGTTACCATATTGCGTTAGAACAGATATTAGATCGTCGAATGCTTAAATGTTGACAAATGAATGATTAGCTTCGGCTAATGGCATCCGAATGGATGGCTGGGACCAATGAATGATTAGCTTCGGCTAATGGCATCCGAATGGATGATCGGGACGAACGATTGATTAGCTTTGGCTAATGGCATCCGAAGTGGATGATCGGGGTGAGTGAACAGTTAACCTCAGCAAATGATGCCTTAAGAGGTTAGCCGGATGCTAGGTAATTCGTATGGAATTACCGGATTGATTGTGGCAACCAACATGGGTTAGCTGGATTTCTTGGGTAATTAAGAGAATTACCAGGTTTATTGGTTAACAAGCAAGTTAACCGAATATGGGGTAATTCGTATGGAATTACCGGATTGATTGGCTAACAAAAGAGGTTAGCCGGATGCTAGTTAATTCGTATGGAATGACCAGATTGATTTTGACAACCAGGATGGGTTAGCCAGATTTCTTGGGTAATTAAGAGAATTACCGGGTTTATTGGTTAACGAGGAAGTTAACCGCATATGGGGTAATCCGTATGGAATTACCGGATTGATTGGCTAACAAAAGAGGTTAGCTGGAGGCTGGGTAATTCGTATGGAAATTACTAGATTTATTGGTAACCGAGGAAGGTTAACCAAATGTGTGGGTAATTATATGAAATTACCAGAATTATTGGCAACCGGGATGAGTAGCCGGATAGTTAAGTTTTGAAGAGATTATGTGAATTAATTTATTGAAGTTAGAAGTAGTAAATTCTAAATTTTATGTGTAAAATAATTAAAATATGACTAAGATATTGAGTAAATTAATTAATTTGGTTATTGGGTAGACACAATGACTTGGAGATTGGAGGGGAATTGATAGATAATTGGTTACCATAGTGTTGGTGTCTAAGGATACATAACAATGATACTTAACGCCATAATGACGGTGGCTAAGGGCATAAATTGATACTTAGCACTGTGATGATGGTGACCAAAGTTATGTGAAGGATGCTTAGTGATCGTAGTGTCGATAATTAAGATTGTGTGCGAATGATACTTGGCAACCGTGGTTACAATGCATATGATGTTAATAAGAAAAATGAAAGGGGTTTGGCATGAATGGAAGAATCAAAAGGGCATTGATTAACTATTCCAGGTCGAGAATAGTTAACGATATCAATAGGTCACATTGGTATCGACAACCATTTCTGGTGTGATTAGCTACTCCAGGTAAGGAGGCTAATGATGTCAACGGTTCTTGACATCGACAATTTTGATGGTAAACCAGAAATGAATAAGATTTGATTAACTATTCTAAGGAAGGAATAGTTAATGATACTGATCGGTTGTATTGATATTGACATGTGAATATAATTGATTAGTCTAACCCAATATTAGAAGACTAATGATACTAATGAGATTTATTAGTTTCAGCGATTACCTTTTAACAACAGATTCAGAAAGGAAATATATGGATTAGTCATTCCAAAAGAATGAGATAAGCTAATGATACCAAGAGAGGAATATCTTGGTATTAAGTGAGAATTGATTTATAAGGAGATGGTGTTCGCAAACCGTTGAGTTGTGTTGAGATTTCCAAAATGGAATTATTCTTGGCAAATGAGATAGGATATTAGATGGATATTGGTAATAGATGGAAAATATATGTTGTAAAAGTGGTTTATGCCTAATTTTATATATGAAAAGAAATTCCGTAGAGATTATTGTCTGCCATTGTTATTGCTTGTTACTGTCTTTTATAATTATGTGTACATGTTAATTTCTATTTTCAGGTCCATCAGGGTCGTGTCAAGAGTGATACTAGTTTAGTTTGTCTTTTGCTTTTGACCATGTAAATTATTTGTAAATTAAAAGACTTATCTCCTAAAACTTGAGATGTAATATCAATCCGTAAATCTGAATGTATGCCTTTAATCTAATGGTTGAAACTCTAAGTACCTATTTAACCATGCATGTTTATAGTTGAAATTGAATCTTTCATTTGAACTACATTATATGATGTTATTGAATAAGATGTGTTGTGTTGATGATAATAAGTTGGGTTGGGACCCAAGACGATTGGGTCGTAATTGAGTTATGAGGAGATGTGAGATATTAGAAGTGTAAACAAGGTATATGTCGATAACTTGGGACCTCCCAGTATAGGGGAGACTCTGCCGAAATTTTGGTGGAACCTGTATATCAAAAAAAAAATTACCTGAAAATTTCCAATGTATCGCGAAACAGAATGTAGAAAATCAGGGTTGTTACAGGGGGTGTCATTTAACTCGGCAGAGCAGGCATGGCCTCGTTTCTATACTCAATGAAAATACTAAAAAACTTAAATCGGCTGGTAAGCCTAGTGAAATTGAGCAAGAACTTCCGATCATGTGTATTCTGCATCCATATTATGAAATTGAAATTGGATTAATTCAAGTTGTTTAATGCTGTCTCATGTCTCTAGTCTTTCTTTGCATGACTTTCAGCTAACAAGACACAAAATAGACAAGCGAGATTAATGGTAGTAGGATCAGTGACATCTCCAAGCCACAGAAATTTTGACCGGTGGAAACGACAGGGACACGGGATTGGTGTCCAGAGAGGAACCCCACATCGGTTAGGAGCACCTAGCCAAGCCAACACCATCTTGTATTGTAATTGGAAGTTGTAGAAAAGGAGAATTTGAGACAGCTTGGCTTGGAACTGGGTGGTCTCTTTAATTAGGATGCTTCATCAAATTTTAAAGCCATTAAAAAAAAAAAAAAGCAAACCTAACCGCATGTGCATCAAGATCAGTAGCTAGCTAGTTAACATAAAGCTAATTTATGCCGCAAGTCCAACTGTTTTTAGTAAATCAAGCACTTTACGATATACTCTTGCAGCGGTGGAGCCACGTGAAAACAAAAGGGGGAATTTTCTACTTAACTTTTTTTTAATATTTTTTATATTAAAATATTAATATATTAGTTTAGTGAATTATTCTTATACGAAAGGAAAATTATTATTGTTTATTAATGTTGACTCATATATATATATATAAAAAGTGCAGCTCATTGCCTCAATTTTTTTCCTTTTTTCCTTTTTTTTTTATCTTTCCTTGACTAACAAAGAGTATTTTTTGTTCTTTTCATGAGCTGTCGTTCCATATCTCTTCCATATGCAAATTTCTCATCAAGTATAATAAAGCAATTAATCTTTTTTGCTTTTTGCTTTATACTTTAGATAAATTTTCTTCATCTTTTCTATTTGTTTTATTGTCTAATTTTAGTTTTATTCTTTTATAATTAGATATTAAAAACATTAGGGTTTATAATAATTTAGGAGTTTTGATATGAATATGTTCAAAATAAATATTTAAATATGCTAATTTAATCTATTAAGTGTTTCTTTTCTTATTATAAAGGAATAAATTAATATTCATGCAAAACCACTATTCTTGGCATCTCTTGCATTGACAGAGTAGTTTATTAAAATTTATTTTCACATGATTTGTTTGTTACTAAAATATCAAGTAGAAAGCATGGTTTTTAAGCATTATTCCTCTTACACATACACTAGGCATTGTTCCTCAATTAAATATCTAGAAATGATTAAGTATAATTTAATCAACATACTTATTATATGCATAAGATATGAATTGAAATAGGTTTTGATTTTGATGAATTGATGTGTATTTTGCTATGAATTTCATATGAAAGATTTAGAATTATTGTGTAACTCAACTAACTTTTGTTTAACAGTGAATTATTGTGTAGTTGTGTTAATTAATATGTAGACATTAATGATGATAAAAAAATCCAACAGGTTTGTTGTAACCCAATTTTGGATCCACCAAGATTTTCTCAAATGTTATTTTATTTCTATTATTATTTATAAAAATCCAAAAAAATTAAGAAAAAGGAAAATTCAAAAATATATTTTTCTCGAGTCAACTGCATCTTTCCATAAGAACCGATTCCACCGGGTCAATACAGGTCAAACCATGTCGGCCAAGTAAAAAATGAGTTTTCGGGTCAAAACCGTCATTTTCGGTCAAAACCGAGTCCACCGAGTCAATACGGGTCAAACCATGTCGACCAGGGTAAAAAATGAGTTTCAGGCCGTTTTCGGGTCAAAACCGTCATTTCTGGTCAAAACCGAGTTCATCAGGTCAATACGGGTCAAACCATGTCGACCAGGGTAAAAAAATGAGTTTCAGGTCATTTTGGGTCAAAACTGTTATTTTCGGTCATTAAAATTGATTTTTAGCGGTTGAGACGGGCTTTTTCTAATACTGAATTGAGTTTTTAATTTTACCTATATAAATATATATTATTATACATAATAAAAAATAAAAATAAAATAAAATAAAAATTTTTGTCAAAGAAGCAGGTGCACCGAAAGCAAGTGATTCATTTTTTCTTCAAAGAAAATCGGTGGTGATTTGAACGTACCTGTCATTGGCTATAAATAGCCAGTGAGTGCGCCAGGAGGAAAAAGAAAAAAAAAAGAAAAGAATTGCAAACACTATTCACGTTTTTTTACTATTTCTTCATGCGAATAAGATATTGATTTTTATTAAAAACAATATGGAAAATACCAAATATATCCCGACACATCTCAGCCCTTGAAATATTCCAAGATTTGATCCCGTTGCGCCACGTCATCCGGTGTACCGATCTTTCGGTGCACCGCGCCACACCAGATCAAAGATCCGCTCATCCAGACCGTCCGATCAACCTGCAGATCTAGCCAATCACAGCCATCCGATCGTTTCATCCGAGATCCAACGGTGCACAGTGTTCAGCGGTACCGGTGTACCATACACGCGTTCATACCGTAGCATAATCTCGGACTCTCTCTCTCCTCTCGTCGGCGACGCGCTCTCTCTCATCCGATCTCCACTTTCCGGCCGTCTCCAGCCTCCGCACCACCACAGAAAGGTTTCTCCCCTGCTGTAAAGAAAAACCCCGGTGGTTTTCATCGTTTTCGCCGCCTCATCTGGCCGGAAAAAGACCGCGATTGTCGTCGTCCACCGAAGCTTCAAACCGACGATTCTCCCTCGTCAGCCATCAACGGCCGTCGAGACCACCGCCATCAGAATCCTCGCCCTCAGATCTACCAGAAGCAACCATTTTTTGGTCGGAAATCTCGCCAGAAAGTTTCACCTCCTCCAACAGTAACCGCGCGTGGGCCACACGCGCCGCCAGTGGCATTTTTGTAAATTTTGGAGAAATCCAAGGGTATTTCATTATTTTGCCTATACAGTGGCACATAGGTAATTTTTCGGGGTTTCTACTGGTATTTTTGATATTTTTTATATATAAATGCTTGTAAATTTTCTTGCATGTTGTAAAAAATACAAAAACCAAAGTCGACACGTCTCTTTTTTTAAAAGGACCGATGTCAAAAATATAAATACCAAATATGGCTTATGTCCATTATTTTTTTGGTAACCCAGACGTAATTCTCCTTTTTAGGGTTGAAACGTCATATTTTAGACAAGTCTCCTAATTTTTAGGGACTGATGTCATTTTTAACGCGTCTCCTATTTTTAGGAACCGACGTTAACCATTTGAAAAAAAACAAATTACCAATAAACCCAAAATATAATGGATTATATCCATTATTTCTTTTGGTAACCCAGACGTAACTCTCATTTTTAGGGATAAACGTCAATATTTTAGACGAGTCTCCTAATTTTTAGGGACTGATGTCATTTTTAACGTGTCTTCTATTTTTAGGGACCGACGTTAATCATTTAAAAAAAATTGCAAATAAACCCAAAATATAATAGCATTTGAATCAAATAAAAAACACACAAGTAAGGGTAACCTTTCTTTTGAAAGGATGTTTTAAGGGTGGTGTCTACCTTCCCTTAATCATAACTAACCCCGTACCCGAATCTCTGGGACCAATGTCTAATTTGGGATTTCTAGTTCCCTCAAATTACTAGATGGCGACTCCAATAAAATCTTTATTTCCCCAATCGAGAAAAAAACCCTTTTTGTTAAATAAACAAAAAAACGGGAGCCGTCGCCCGACATCGTGTATCGACAGAATGGCGACTCCGCTGGGGACTTAGGGTTGAGTCAACTGCTTGTGTTTGCTTTTCATTTGCTCTTTCTTATCGCTATTTATTTTTGGGCACTTATTTTATTTGCATTATTTATTTTATGCTATATCTACTGTGATTCTTTTCAATTTTTCATTTCATCACATACATATATATTATTTATTTGTGTATTCACACACTTCACTGTGAACCCATAAAAGCTCTGGACCCGAGCTCGTCCTTTTTAAGATTAGAAAAGAGAGATTCAAGTGGCAAGTGTGACTTATGTCCACTGATGCTCATTTGGACTTTTGCTTGGATTGTAACTCACCCTATGCAACTAGTACTGTGGAGTCTTTCTCCCCTACTCATGTTGTATAAGGTTAAGAGGCCGATTACTTCACGAGTAATTCGGGCAATCTAAGAACCGGAGAATATCTTTAAGGATAGACTAAACTGAGCCAAACCTTATGAGCTAGATCCTATCAAGTATGATATACCCATTAGGACACGAACAAATGTCAATGCATGAACATACATGTTCATATACATTTCATGTGCTCATTAAATCTCCACCGATCCTTACAGGAAGTGTGAGATGGAAAAATCCATTACTATTGAGGAATTTTTGACCAGATCAGAATTGAGCCAGCATGATGAAGGGGATTGTTTGCCATCAGAATTTAAGTCTCAGTTGTCAGAGCATGTTAAATTAGATGATAGACCACTTGGTACAGGACAACTGCTAGACTGCTGGGAAAAGTTATCCTCTCATGATCAAATCACTTTTCAGAAACAATATGGGGATCTATCATATTTACTGAAGATTAGGGTCCAACATGCTTGTTTTCAGGCCATGATAGGGTTTTGAGATCCAGAATATCGGTGCTTCACATTTGATACTGTGGATATGACTCCTACTATCGAGGAGTATGAATCCCTGCTAAATTGTCCCAAGTCAGAAAAGGTGTACTTTTACACACCTATAGAGCATGCACTTTCTAACTTTGCTTGGATTACCCAGACAGACTGTCAACTAGCAAAATCACATGCTACTAAGCAAATAGTCAGGGCTGGTTTTGGAACGTATTAGAAGCCATATTCAAGAGGAGATTACATGATGAAAGCAATGAGATTTGATTGAGAATTTTGGCCTTAGGCATATATGGTTTTGTTCTTTTCCCATCTGCTGAGGGAATGATCGATTTTGAGGCTGTCAATGTATTTAAAAATGTGGTGACCCTTAAAATTAACGGCTACAACAATATTGGCAGAAACTTTCTCATCCTTGAATTATTGTAGAAAAGCCGGAATGGGTCGTTTAAGATGTTGTTTGCAATTATTGTTTGTCTGGACTATGAGTCATATGATTGAGGGGAAGATTTCAGGTTTGGTTGGCACCCCATGGCATCTTTATTCTCAGCTGGAGAATTTTGCTGAAAAACACTTGCATGAAGTAGGAAGAACCACATGGGAATCAATGTTTCTAAGTTTAAGAAAATCTCAATTTCATTGGAGGAGTCGATACTCTTACTTCAAATCTTATCTGGCATATTGTGGTGAGTATCCATGGGTCCCGTTGATAGAAGCCTGCTGCTGTATTAGTTGTTGTTCTAACATGGTTTTACGACAATTTGGATTTGAGCTATAACACCCCACCTCACTAGCAAAATATTGTTCGTTTTGGGCCTCCCAGTCTACCCATGTCCAGGGCTTCCACCCAGGTCCCCCTGACGGGTTTGTTCTTGGCAGCCACGCATGACCTGAAAACGCTTCTTTCAGAGTAGTGCAGCACACTCACCCTGTCAGATACTGTCCCTTCTAGGCCCCCCGGTCCACCCATTCCTAAGGCTTCCACCCAGGTCCCCCTCAGGGTTTTAAACGCGTCTTACTAGTCAAGATGAGCATGCACTTATAAGGCCCTAGCTCTTGACGTTCGCTTCCGATGTGGGATCTAACATGAGCAGTTTATTCCAAGGACTACCGAACTCACAACATTTTATGAAGATTTCAAGACCTCAAAGAAATTATTGGAGTCAGTGAATAAGGCATGGAAACATCCTGGTAGGGTTACTTCTGCTAAGAGAGTAGAAGGAAAAACAACTAAAGGATATCCAATAAAAATCAAATTTCTCCCCCCAAATCGGTTCAAGTTCCTGTAGGTTTGGAGTCCTCAGTGAGAACTTTCTTAAGAGAATCTGATCTGGTCTATTCCTCGTCATAAGGAAACCTTGCAACAAATAACAAGCATGCATAAAACATATGGCATTTTGCATCCATTTGTGCATTTCATTCATTTATCAAGCATGCACACGTTTGAAACATACGTTCCCCTACCTGAGGTCTAATGGACTGATGAAGATGGAAAATCAAGACAGGGGTTAGCTAGAGGCTCGTTATCAAAAGGAAGTTGAGAGCAGTAAAGGTGAAGTAGCTCAACTCATAAATTTGTTTGAATAAGTGTTGAGCTTCAAGAATGGAAAGGGAACGTCTGCACAGTCTCTTGCATGGAACACTACTTGTCCACGTTCCATTGAAGTTGTACCTCTCTTTTTTCATCATGAACAATGACAACAATGCCTTCAGTCATCAACTAATGACAACCTTTGTTCTCATTCAACTGCACTGATAGTCGTTCAAAGCCTTCGCATATTCCAAGAGCACATAATAGCCGCTAGCTTTCTGTTCCTGGTGCATTGGCCTTCTTTCCAGACATCTCTATTGTGAACACCATTCCGGTCCAGCAGCATCGGATGCTGATCTAAGAAAAACAAGAGCAAACATTGCAACTTTAACAAAGTAGAATTCCTACTATAGGTGTTTGTTTGATGTACTGCCAGTGAGGAATCGAAGAGGAGATAAAAAGGTTTTCAGATTCATCAGTTTCTCTTCCAGTTGAGACAACGCATGATTCCACACGTTGGCAGTGGTGGTGCTGCATGTTTCTGTGCGCTACCAAGATTACCTGGCTGTTGGAAAGTTTCTACCAATCCACAAATAACCACAACAACATGGAAAGATTGACATGATGTTGTGAGGATTGTCGAAAGAATTGAACAAGCTACAAAGAGGGGAATGATTGAAGATTCTGCCAAGGATTCTAGAACAATAATGAGAGATGAATCAAGGGATGACTCTAACGATGGGAAGCCCTAATTATGTGGTCCAACCAGGTCTCACTGTAGCATCAACTACTCAAATGTCTTTGCCAAGATTGACATATCTCGACCACTCAAGTTTGTCCACCAGCATCTGTTAGACTCCGGACTTATTGTACTGACTCTGTCAAATCCCATACAACCATCGTTTTCTAGGTGGTATAATCCAGAAAAGAGATTTGAATATCATTGGGGGATTTTGTGCCATTCAGTTGAACAGTTGCAAGAATTTCAAGAATCAAGTTGAGTTTGTGCAAAATGACGTCATCGGCCATATTGTCACCTCAACATCCTCAGATTGACAAGTGATCAAAATGCTTGGCAAAACACAGATATCGCCAGAAAAGCTGATCCAAGAAGAGTGTTAAACTGTTGATCCTTTTAGTTATGAGTTTTGTCATTCTGCATTTTATTTTGGGATCACATCTCATCTTTTAACGAAACGTGTCTTTTCTTTGTCCCTTTGTTGTTCTGAAAGCATGAGATTTTTCTTTCAAAGGTTATTTTGACAAAATATTTTGATCAAACTCCAACATGCGTTTAAGATTAGTCAATCCTGAAGATTAAAATTATGTTGCTTGAATGACTCAATGCTTACTGAAATGACATGAGGTGACCAAGAAAATTTTGAGCTCACACATGAAATTGAACCACACACCATGTAGCTATGTTTTAGCAGTATGCATAATGACACGTAGTGGATTCATTAGTTATGGACTCATGAATTATGATTCGTACAAGTCTAAATCATTACATTGGATGAGATCAAAATTTATCGGTTCTAACCGACCTTGCTTGAAATGAGAAAAAGGTCATTTTTGTTTCATCCTTTCACAATTCTTGAAATATATATCCCTTGCAGTCCCATTTTGAGCTGATAGAATATTTCTTTCATAAAAAACCCTGACTAGGATCACACCCCACACTGGGGGCAATGAGAATCTTTTCCTAGAAAAGACAAAGACAATGTTAGAGTCGATGGACAAAGGGAAGGCTTAGAACAAAAGTCCAACGATTGAGAAATGGCTAGAAGAAGAAAGCCAAAGATTGATAAAGACACAACAAATGCCAAAAGTTAACCCGAAAAAAATCAAGTGTGATGTCTTTTGGTATGTCTATGATAACGCCTTTACAATCTTCAAAAGATTAGATTGGCTATTCATCAAAGAAAAGTTAGATTTGCGTTATGACCTATGTTAAACAAATTTTGATTTTTGAGATTAACAAGGTTATATGTCACTGTCTCTACAAAGACAACGTGAGGAAAAGAGATTGATGAGTAATTGATGGTGATCCTAGGTTCTTGAAACCCTCAAACACCTTTTGAGCTTGTGAAATTCCTTTCTTTCATAGCCAGGAACCATAGCCTACATTACGTGCTTTAGAAAGTCCTTTTTAATCAAGTAAGCAATCTGAACCGATAAATGGCGATCTCAAAACTTGAAGAGTTGTTTCATACAGGTCGTGACTTCATGAATCAAGCTACTGATTATTATGCATGCTGATAAAATTGTTGCTAAGAAAAAGAAACAATCTTTCTTGATAAAGCCTCAAGTTTTGACTCGGGTACCTTGTTTTCTTGAAATTCATAAAAGGTCACCTCATCACAGACAAACAAAAGATATACCTAAAATTAGAGTTTAAAATGGATACAAAGAACCATGGAAAAAGCCATTTTAATCTTACAACGAGTCAATTTTTTTTCTCTCTCAAAAGTACAAGACAAGCAAAGGACTACATTGAATAGCGTGTGTTGGATCTTTAATCAATAAAGCTTGATTTCCAAAAATACTTTCAAAAATTAACATCTCTCTGATTTCATTTCAACAATCATACTTGAATAGACATGACCTTTGAAATGTGAGATTTGATTCCAAAATAAGAAAGATTTTCAAACAAGAAAAACATCGACCAAGTTTGCAAATTCCTGACAGAAATGACATCAATTCTCCTCGACACTCCTGGGGGCAATACAATGGACCTTCGAGAAGGAAAAAAAAACAGTGTTTAAATCAGCTAGGGGATAGACATGATCAAATGATGAATCAATGAACTGAGGACAATATGGTTCAAAGAAAGATAATCAGTGAATGAGCACATTCATATCAATTAAGGGCAATGATGTTCAAGAACAGTTTATGATCCAGTAAACCCCGACAACAATTGAGAGCAAAGATGTACCTGAAGGACATCTTCATATCTTCATCTTGGTTTATCATCTCCAATATGGCTATGACTATTGAAAGATGTTATCACATGATCGCTTTTGCATGAATGTTGGAAGAATGCACCGCACCCACCTAGACTGACCGTGAGACCATCTGATTTGAAGTCAATGTGCACTGCACCACATGAGTATGGGTGATAAAAGCGACATCATTGATGAGGTTGAGGCATTTCTTTTCACAATCTGGTTAGATGAGCTGAGAAGAACTTATTGAGAAAGAAGCTGAGCATACAAAGATGAGCTTTTTACTGCAAAGTATGAAATGCAGGTCTGAATGACATGACAGTTCCATGAAAGTGGATGACCGCATATACTTGAAGGGTATGTTTCAACTGAAGTCGAGTTCATAACTGATTGACAATCTTGATGGGTGTTGGCACGGTGCGCACAATCAATCAGAGAACAATTCTTGAAAGAATCCAGGAGATGAACGATTTGTTAAACTTCTTAATGATGAATCAAGCAACACTACACTTGGGGGCATTGTCAAGCTTGATAAACAGTGAGAGCAGTAATTATCGCAGACAACCCAAGATGGGCACTGCATTTACAGCTGAGCGGGTGGCTAGCACATGAATGAGCCAATACATCGAAAGAACAAAGAAGGCTTTGGAATGCAAACAAAGCCACCCTATGATGATGAAGCATCAAAGAGGGGGAACCTATATTTCAAAAACAGGTAAGATGCATTGCATATCATCTAACTTCACGGGCATTGCATATTTGTTTTGCAGATATTTCAAGAAACAAAATTCCCACTGGGATCCAACGAGACTTACATGAATTGAAGTTCTTGTAAATCACATCAAATATGGCAATTCCACAAAAGCAAAATTCATAAATGAAGACAAGAAAGATGGATTTTTATTCATGGAAAAAGGGGTTTACAAGTACAAATGTTAAACAGTGCGAGGACGATCAGGGATATTTTCATCTTGATGATTAATCATGCCTCAGAATTCCTCAAATTGCTTATGCATACGCTCCATCTCTTCCTCGAACTCGAGGTGTCGTGTGTTAACATAGTCCCTCCAAAAGTCAACACGTGTATTTAACTCTTGGTTTCTGCTCTCCAAGTTGTTTTTGTGACGTCTCTCATCACGGAGTCTATTCCTTAAATTCTCAATCTGATGATGGAGATCAAGAACCTGAGTATTCAACTCAAGTCTTCTGGCATGAAGACGCTCTGCAACGTTCACCAAAAACGAAGTAGCTCTAATACTGAGAGCAAGTGACTGATTCACTGCTTCAATATCGGTCCTGGCTGCCAACATTATTTCATCACGAGGAAGGATCATGTCTCTAGCCACAGCTACAACAATATCTTCATTGTCCATTACAGTATCCTCTATTGTAACTGGACGACCATTCACTTCAAAGGTAGTACGCCAAACTGCAGGCTCTACTGCAGGAACAGGGTTTGGGTTAGCATTGGAAGAAGAGGAAGACATGGTTAAAGCTTCAAAAGTTGAGAACTTTGAGAGTATTGAAAATGCAAGAAGTTGATGATGTCTTTTGCCAAATACTGCGTGATTTATAAGGAATTTACTCCTACCATCGTTTTGAACGGCAGCTCAAATCTCAACTGTACATACAGTACTTCCTTGAGAAGCTTTCCTCATTTTTGGGATTTACAAATCAGATCTCAACCGTACATACAAGACTTTCTTAAGAAGCTTTCCTCATTTTTGGGATCCACAAATCGAATCCCAACCGTACATACAAGACTTTCTTGAAAAGCTTTCCTCATCTTTGGGATCCAATTACAAATCAAATCTCAACCGTACATACAAGACTTTCTTGAGAAGATTTCATCATCTCTGAGATCGATTTACAAATCAGATCTCAACCATACAGGTATGACTTCCTTTAGAATTTTTCATCAACCCTGAAGCTCATTGTTGAAATCACTTTCATGTATTTCACAATGCATTGTTGAAATCACTTTCATGTATTTCACAGACGGGTCGGTTCACAAAACCATTGCTGAAATCACTTTCATGTATTTCACAAAAACATTGTTGAAATCACTTTCATGTATTTCACACAAAAAAAAAAACCAATGTTGAAATCACTTTCATGTATTTCACAAAAACATTGTTGAAATCACTTTCATGTATTTCACAAAAACATTGTTGAAATCACTTTCATGTATTTCACACAAAAAAAAACCAATGTTGAAATCACTTTCATGTATTTCACAAAACCATTGCTGAAATCACTTTCATGTATTTCACAAAAACATTGTTCAAATCACTTTCATGTATTTCACAAAAAAAAAAACAATGTTGAAATCACTTTCATGTATTTCACAAAAACATTGCTGAAATCACTTTCATGTATTTCACAAAAACATTATTGAAATCACTTTCAAGTATTTCATTATCGGGCAGGTCGCCTGAAACAATTAGACCACTTGTGAGTTTCCTCGCATTTCACCATCGGGCAGGTCGCCGAACAATTAGACCACTTGCGAGTTTCCTCGCATTTTCACCATCGGGCAGGTCGCCTGGAACAATTAGACCACTTGCGAGTTTCCTCGCATTTCACCATCGGGCAGGTCGCCTGGAACAATTAGACCACTTGCGAGTTTCCTCGCATTTTCACCTCGACCACTTGCGAGTTTCCTCGCATTTCACCATCGGGCAGGTCGCCTGGAACAATTAGACCACTTGCGAGTTTCCTCGCATTTTCCCATCGGGCAGGTCGCCTGGAACAATTAGACCACTTGCGAGTTTCCTCGCATTTTCACCATCGGGCAGGTCGCCTGAAACAATTAGACCACTTGCGAGTTTCCTCGCATTTTATCATCGGGCAGGTCGCCTGGAACAATTAGACCACTTGCGAGTTTCCTCGTATTTTATCATCGGGTTGGTCATCTGGAAAATAGGATCATTGTTGAAATCACTTTCATGTATTTCACAACATTAATCTGAAATCACTTTCACTTTCATGTATTTCACAACATTAATCTGAAATCACTTTCATGTATTTCACAAGATCAATATTGAAAACACTTTCATGTTTTTTTCATTTGGGCAGGTCGCCCATAAGAATTAGACCAACTGAAAAATCTGTGTATTTTTCAACACTTCCATCGTTTTTCTTTACAAAACTTACTATGCAAAGTCAAAAGAAAATGAATTTTCCAATGCCTTTGCACCGTAAGCATTGTAAAGAGGGGGCAACTGTTGTAACCCAATTTTGGATCCACCAAGATTTTCTCAAATGTTATTTTATTTCTATTATTATTTATAAAAATCCAAAAAAATTAAGAAAAAGGAAAATTCAAAAATATATTTTTCTCGAGTCAACTGCATCTTTCCATAAGAACCGATTCCACCGGGTCAATACAGGTCAAACCATGTCGGCCAAGTAAAAAATGAGTTTTCGGGTCAAAACCGTCATTTTCGGTCAAAACCGAGTCCACCGAGTCAATACGGGTCAAAACATGTCGACCAGGGTAAAAAATGAGTTTCAAGCCGTTTCGGGTCAAAACCGTCATTTTCGGTCAAAACCGAGTCCACCGAGTCAATACGGGTCAAACCATGTCGACCAGGGTAAAAAATGAGTTTCAGGCCGTTTTCGGGTCAAAACCGTCATTTCTGGTCAAAACCGAGTTCATCAGGTCAATACGGGTCAAACCATGTCGACCAGGGTAAAAAAATGAGTTTCAGGTCATTTTGGGTCAAAACTGTTATTTTCGGTCATTAAAATTGATTTTTAGCGGTTGAGACGGGCTTTTTCTAATACTGAATTGAGTTTTTAATTTTACCTATATAAATATATATTATTATACATAATAAAAAATAAAAATAAAATAAAATAAAAATTTTTGTCAAAGAAGCAGGTGCACCGAAAGCAAGTGATTCATTTTTTCTTCAAAGAAAATCGGTGGTGATTTGAACGTACCTGTCATTGGCTATAAATAGCCAGTGAGTGCGCCAGGAGGAAAAAGAAAAAAAAAAGAAAAGAATTGCAAACACTATTCACGTTTTTTTACTATTTCTTCATGCGAATAAGATATTGATTTTTATTAAAAACAATATGGAAAATACCAAATATATCCCGACACATCTCAGCCCTTGAAATATTCCAAGATTTGATCCCGTTGCGCCACGTCATCCGGTGTACCGATCTTTCGGTGCACCGCGCCACACCAGATCAAAGATCCGCTCATCCAGACCGTCCGATCAACCTGCAGATCTAGCCAATCACAGCCATCCGATCGTTTCATCCGAGATCCAACGGTGCACAGTGTTCAGCGGTACCGGTGTACCATACACGCGTTCATACCGTAGCATAATCTCGGACTCTCTCTCTCCTCTCGTCGGCGACGCGCTCTCTCTCATCCGATCTCCACTTTCCGGCCGTCTCCAGCCTCCGCACCACCACAGAAAGGTTTCTCCCCTGCTGTAAAGAAAAACCCCGGTGGTTTTCATCGTTTTCGCCGCCTCATCTGGCCGGAAAAAGACCGCGATTGTCGTCGTCCACCGAAGCTTCAAACCGACGATTCTCCCTCGTCAGCCATCAACGGCCGTCGAGACCACCGCCATCAGAATCCTCGCCCTCAGATCTACCAGAAGCAACCATTTTTTGGTCGGAAATCTCGCCAGAAAGTTTCACCTCCTCCAACAGTAACCGCGCGTGGGCCACACGCGCCGCCAGTGGCATTTTTGTAAATTTTGGAGAAATCCAAGGGTATTTCATTATTTTGCCTATACAGTGGCACATAGGTAATTTTTCGGGGTTTCTACTGGTATTTTTGATATTTTTTATATATAAATGCTTGTAAATTTTCTTGCATGTTGTAAAAAATACAAAAACCAAAGTCGACACGTCTCTTTTTTTAAAAGGACCGATGTCAAAAATATAAATACCAAATATGGCTTATGTCCATTATTTTTTTGGTAACCCAGACGTAATTCTCCTTTTTAGGGTTGAAACGTCATATTTTAGACAAGTCTCCTAATTTTTAGGGACTGATGTCATTTTTAACGCGTCTCCTATTTTTAGGAACCGACGTTAACCATTTGAAAAAAAACAAATTACCAATAAACCCAAAATATAATGGATTATATCCATTATTTCTTTTGGTAACCCAGACGTAACTCTCATTTTTAGGGATAAACGTCAATATTTTAGACGAGTCTCCTAATTTTTAGGGACTGATGTCATTTTTAACGTGTCTTCTATTTTTAGGGACCGACGTTAATCATTTAAAAAAAATTGCAAATAAACCCAAAATATAATAGCATTTGAATCAAATAAAAAACACACAAGTAAGGGTAACCTTTCTTTTGAAAGGATGTTTTAAGGGTGGTGTCTACTTTCCCTTAATCATAACTAACCCCGTACCCGAATCTCTGGGACCAATGTCTAATTTGGGATTTCTAGTTCCCTCAAATTACTAGATGGCGACTCCAATAAAATCTTTATTTCCCCAATCGAGAAAAAAACCCTTTTTGTTAAATAAACAAAAAAACGGGAGCCGTCGCCCGACATCGTGTATCGACAGAATGGCGACTCCGCTGGGGACTTAGGGTTGAGTCAACTGCTTGTGTTTGCTTTTCATTTGCTCTTTCTTATCGCTATTTATTTTTGGGCACTTATTTTATTTGCATTATTTATTTTATGCTATATCTACTGTGATTCTTTTCAATTTTTCATTTCATCACATACATATATATTATTTATTTGTGTATTCACACACTTCACTGTGAACCCATAAAAGCTCTGGACCCGAGCTCGTCCTTTTTAAGATTAGAAAAGAGAGATTCAAGTGGCAAGTGTGACTTATGTCCACTGATGCTCATTTGGACTTTTGCTTGGATTGTAACTCACCCTATGCAACTAGTACTGTGGAGTCTTTCTCCCCTACTCATGTTGTATAAGGTTAAGAGGCCGATTACTTCACGAGTAATTCGGGCAATCTAAGAACCGGAGAATATCTTTAAGGATAGACTAAACTGAGCCAAACCTTATGAGCTAGATCCTATCAAGTATGATATACCCATTAGGACACGAACAAATGTCAATGCATGAACATACATGTTCATATACATTTCATGTGCTCATTAAATCTCCACCGATCCTTACAGGAAGTGTGAGATGGAAAAATCCATTACTATTGAGGAATTTTTGACCAGATCAGAATTGAGCCAGCATGATGAAGGGGATTGTTTGCCATCAGAATTTAAGTCTCAGTTGTCAGAGCATGTTAAATTAGATGATAGACCACTTGGTACAGGACAACTGCTAGACTGCTGGGAAAAGTTATCCTCTCATGATCAAATCACTTTTCAGAAACAATATGGGGATCTATCATATTTACTGAAGATTAGGGTCCAACATGCTTGTTTTCAGGCCATGATAGGGTTTTGAGATCCAGAATATCGGTGCTTCACATTTGATACTGTGGATATGACTCCTACTATCGAGGAGTATGAATCCCTGCTAAATTGTCCCAAGTCAGAAAAGGTGTACTTTTACACACCTATAGAGCATGCACTTTCTAACTTTGCTTGGATTACCCAGACAGACTGTCAACTAGCAAAATCACATGCTACTAAGCAAATAGTCAGGGCTGGTTTTGGAACGTATTAGAAGCCATATTCAAGAGGAGATTACATGATGAAAGCAATGAGATTTGATTGAGAATTTTGGCCTTAGGTGATTAGTACTTAAAAGTGCATTCTCATTAAGGCTTTATATCATCGTATTGCACTAAAGTATCGTTAAATTCCCTAACTAAAGCATGTTTTATAATAACAAGTCTAATAATATAATATATCTTTAATTTATGGTAAATGCTTGTTTTGAATGCAGGTATATCTCACAATTCAAAGGATTGATTGCTGTGATTAACAATTGAAAGTGAAGAGACAAAAAGAGGACTAGGCTAAGAGAAGAGATGCTGGTTCAATTCCAAACTGGAACACTATTCGGTTATTTGATCATAACTAGAGTTGTAGAACTCGGATTTGGGTCCACTTTATATGGATGGAAAGATAAGACATAGACCTAAAACTTTCATGAAGGGTCCAAAACTCAATTCTGCCGTTTCCAAGTTCAAATATTAGCAACAACGGAGAAGTCGGAACCTGTCCTGCAGCTCAAACACTGTTCGGTTTTCAGCTCATATCTTGAGTTCTAGAAGTCCAAATGAGCTCTGGTTTTTTTTGTTGGAAAGCTGAGACAATTGCCCACAGCTTTCATGGAACAAAGGGCTCAAATTCTGATGTTAGCAATGACGTTTTGGCCAGCCAACAATATCAAAAATCTGCCAACAATTTCAAGAACCAGCAGCCAATAATGTCAAAAACCAGCCACCAAATCAATGGTTGGCCACCAACTATTTTCTTAGTCCACCAATCAATAGTTCTGAATCTTAGCCTATAAAAGGAGGCATTTGCCATGTATTTAGATATATTATTTTTCAGATCAAAATCATGTTCTTGTTTTCTCTCTTTATATCTTTGTAATGTTCAAGTTTTCTTTCATGTTATATTAATCTCTTGTTTATGCTTTTTCATTTCCTTTCCTATAATTAGTTAACTTATATCATGTTTATGTTCTTATGTTGTTTATTTATGTTTTTCTTCTTCATTATGTTTAGCTAAGTTAATTATGTCAAGGTGAAAAGGTTTTACTAATGGTGTTAGAATATGTATAATATAAACTCAACATGGACTTTAATGTTTATATTCAAGAAAAATTGTTATTAGCATGTCTTATCTTTTTATCTTAATAATCCTTAATACCTTGCTTGTTAAATGGTTAATCTAGATTTGTGTTGTATAACACTTGGTACATCAAATGCTTGATCCTTCATAGTTTTCGGCCGACATCGTTGTTATGATAGGAACTTGATTTGTTGTTAACATAAGCTAGCAACATGAATGCCTGATGATATTTATAAGTATGGTGTTACTTAGACAAGATAATTAATATGATCATGTTAATACTTTATAATGAGCCATTAATGATAAATCATCCGATTAGAACCTCCTTTGTGTGTGGTTTCTAGTTGAGTAATAAAAAGAGTTTATATTATATTTATTTGAAATACCATTAGTGAATCCTCTAACCTTGACATTTGTTTTTATCATTGTTTAATCCTTACATTAATCTCCCATCTCAAAGTTCTCATTAATTTCTTCCTCTTCTTCTTTTTATTATTATTATTACTACTATTATTATTATTATTATTATTATTATTATTATTATTATTTACATTCTTGTTATATGTTATGTACGTTAAGTATGCTCTGTGTTTGATCAAGGATCCTGACATTGTTGGTCTTGCCTTATTCATTCGCATCAGAAATCTGTTTATATTATATAATATATCTCTTTGATCTTTTCATAAAATCAGTATATAGGCTGGAAACCTGTGACCCGATCTTTTAGATCATTCTCAGGTATAACAACGCCACGTACTGAGTATTATTATTATTATTATTATTATTATTATTATTGTTATTATTGTTGTTGTTGTTGTTGTTGTTGTTGCATTGTTATTTATAATTTATACAATTAACCTCTCTGTGGTTCGACCCCGGTCTTGCCGGGTTATTTATTACTTCGACACTCCTGCACTTGGGAGAAGACATCAATCTTTTGGTCGTGTCAAGTTTTTGGCGCCGTTGCCGGGGAGGTAAGTATTGTATCAATTTTATATTTCTTTTATTTTCTTTTGTTTTTTACTTTTATTTGTTTTTCTAATTTTGTTCCTTTTCTTTTTCTTTTTATTTTTCTTTTCTTTTCTTTTGCACTTGCATGAGAGTTTGGACACGTACATTAAGTGGTAGACTTTCTAGGAAATCCTCATTTTCTTTACAAAACATGGCCGAAGAAGATAACCAGTCAATTCATAATGAGAATAATGAGAATAATCATGTGAGAACACTTAGAGATCACATGAATCCAACAAGAACAAGTGCACCATCATGTATAGTTTTTCCTCCTGATGCTTCTCATTTTAATTTTAAGCCAGGTATTATTCAACTTTTACCCACTTTTCATGGCTTAGAATTAGAAAATCCATATTTGCATTTAAGAGAATTTGAAGAAGTTTGTAACACCTATAATGACTTAAATTGTAGCATGAACACCATCAGATTAAAGCTTTTTCCTTTTTCATTAAAAGATAAAGCTAAAACATGGCTACAAAATATTAGGTCAGGATCCATTCGTGCTTGGGATGAAATGCAACAACAATTTTTAAAGAAGTTTTTTCCATCTCACAGAACAAACTCTTTCAAAAGACAAATCACCACTTTCACTCAAAAACCAGGAGAAACATTTTACAAGTGTTGGGATAGATATAAAGACTTGCTTAATACCTGTCCTCATCATGGTTTTGAAACATGGAGATTGGTCTCACAATTTTATGAAGGGTTAACACCTAAAGATAGACAAATGGTGGAATTGATGTGCAATGGAACTTTTGAAGATAAAGACCCTGATGAAGCAATGGAGTACCTAGACTTGCTAGCTGAAAATGCTCAAAATTGGGACACCACAGGTACGTGTGAGGCACCAGGTAAAACTCAACCTCATACATCTAATGGAGGCATGTACAACCTTAGGGAAGATCATGACCTCCAAGCCAAATTTGCATCTTTAGCTAGAAAAGTTGAGGCACTAGAATTAAAAAAGAGTGGTCAAATAAAATCTGTTCAAGAAATTGTGTGTCAAATTTGTGAAACTAATGAACACTTAACCAATGATTGTCCAACTTTGCCTTCTTTTAAGGAGTGTCTCCATGAACAAGCCAATGCTTTAAATAGTTTCCAAAGGCCAAGTCATAACCCATACTCGCAAACGTACAACTCTGGTTGGAGAAATCATCCAAATTTCAGTTGGAAGAGTGGTAACAATAATGCACAAACTTCACAGCCACCATTTCAAGCACAACATAATTTTCAAAATTCTCATGGATATGCACCTCCTTATATTCCCCCTCCTAGAAGAAATCTTGAGGAAACACTGCATGCATTCATTGAAAAGCAAGAGACAATCAACTCTCAAAATGCTCAAACCATGGCAGATCTAAAAGATACTCTTGCAAAGTTCACATCTGCTCTTAGTTTTCAGGAGAAAGGTAAGTTTCCATCTCAACCCCAGCAAAATCCCAAAGGGCAATACAATTCAAGTGCAAGTGGTTCCGGAAGCCAACATATGGATCAAGTCAAATCAGTCACAACTCTCCGCAGTGGTAAGGTTATTGAAAAACCCGTTCTTGAACCTTGTGAGAAAGAAGATGAGTTAGTCTCTGAGGGTAAGGAAAGGGTTGAACCTGAACACTGCAAGGAGGAGACTGATTCCCCACCAGCACTTCCATTTCCTCATGCCATGACCAAACAAAGGAAAGTCAATCATAATTCTGAAATCTTTGAAACTTTCAAACAGGTAAGGATCAATATACCTTTGTTAGATGCTATTAAACAGGTACCGTCTTATGCTAAATTTTTGAAAGATCTGTGCACTGTGAAGAGAAAACTGAATGTGAAAAAGAAAG
The DNA here is from genome assembly GCF_000002775.5 of Populus trichocarpa. Taxonomy (NCBI): domain Eukaryota; kingdom Viridiplantae; phylum Streptophyta; class Magnoliopsida; order Malpighiales; family Salicaceae; genus Populus; species Populus trichocarpa. The sequence continues at coordinate 38,215 of NC_037298.2, read as the reverse complement.
CCTTTTTAGCCGAACAAGTAAGTGCCATTCTTCAGAATGATAATGCTTTGAAATATAAAGACCCTGGTTGTCCTACAATTTCTTGCTTTATTGGAGAACATAAAATTGATAGAGCTTTACTTGATCTTGGAGCTAGTGTGAATTTACTTCCATATTCGGTTTTTCAAAGTCTCAATCTAGGTGAGTTAAAACCTACTTCTGTAACTCTTTTACTTGCCGATAGATCTGTAAAAGTGCCTAGAGGAATAGTTGAAGATGTGTTAGTACAAGTTGATAAATTCATCTTTCCTGTGGATTTTATTGTCTTGGATACACAACCTGTTGAAGCATGCAATTCAATTCCTGTTATTTTAGGACGTCCATTTCTTGCAACTTCTAATGCATTGATTAATTGTAGGAATGGAGTGATGAAGTTATCTTTTGGAAACATGACATTGGAGATGAATGTTTTTAACATTTGCAAGCAACCTGGAGATGATAATGATTTACAGGAAGTAGATTTTATTGAAAAATTAATTTGTGATCAATTTGAAAACACTTCCAGTGAAACTGAGTTTAATGAATCTGATGATTTGCAAATGGTTTATTTTCAGGAAGAATCGAAGGCAAATAGTTGGAGACCAAAAATTGAGGAATTGCCACCACGATCAATTGAGTCCATACCTTCAAGTGTTCAACCACCAAAACCCGATTTGAAGCCATTACCATTTAATCTCAAATACTCATTTTTGGGAGAAAATGAAACTTTTCCGGTAATAATTTCTTCCAAACTTAATGTTCATCAAGAAGGTAAGTTATTACAAACTCTGAAAACGCACAAAAATGCATTAGGATGGACCATAGCTGACATAAAAGGAATTAGTCCTTTGATTTGCACACACAAGATTTATTTAGAGGAAAATGCTAAACCCTCTAGAGAAATGCAACGAAGGCTTAATCCTAATATGAAAGAAGTAGTGAGAAATGAAGTCATTAAGCTTCTAGATAATGGAATCATTTATCCTATTTCTGACAGCAAATGGGTAAGTCCTACCCAAGTTGTACCTAAAAAGTCTGGAGTTACTGTGATAACAAATGAGAAGAATGAGTTAATTCCAACTAGGACTATTACTGGTTGGCGCATGTGCATTGACTATAGAAAACTTAATTCAATGACTAGAAAAGATCATTTTCCTTTACCTTTCATGGATCAAATTCTAGAAAGAGTTGCAGGTCATGAATTTTATTGTTTTCTAGATGGTTATTCAGGTTATAACCAAATTGAAATTGCATTTGAAGATCAAGAGAAAACTACTTTCACATGTCCATTTGGTACATTTGCATACCGAAGGATGCCTTTTGGATTATATAATGCACCAGCCACGTTTCAAAGATGCATGCTTAGCATATTCAGTGATATGGTTGAACGTTTTCTTGAGATTTTTATGGATGATTTTTCTGTTTTTGGTGATTCATTTGATGATTGTTTAACTAACTTGGAAAAGGTTTTGAACAGGTGTGAAGAGAAGAATCTTGTGCTAAATTGGGAAAAATGTCATTTTATGGTAACAAACGGCATTGTACTTGGTCACATTGTTTCATCAATAGGAATTGAGGTTGACAAATCTAAAATCGAGTTAATTGCTAACTTGCCAACACCAAAATCTGTTAAAAACGTTAGATCATTCTTAGGACATGCTGGTTTTTATAGAAGGTTCATCAAAGATTTTAGTGTAATATCTAAGCCATTGTGTAACCTTCTAACAAAGGATAATGTTTTTGAATGGACTGAACATTGTGAAGAAGCCTTTGTTAAACTTAAAAACTTGCTTACTTCTGCTCCTGTCATTCAACCTCCTGATTGGTCATTACCTTTTGAAATAATGTGTGATGCTAGTGATTATGCCGTGGGTGCTGTTTTAGGACAAAGAAAAGATAAGAAACCCTATGTGATTTACTATGCAAGTAAAACTTTAAATAGTGCTCAAATGAATTACACCACCACTGAAAAGGAATTACTTGCAGTAGTATTTGCATGTGAAAAATTCAGATCTTATCTTGTTGGCTCACCTGTTATTGTTTTTAGCGATCATGCAGCGTTGAAATATCTTCTTTCTAAGAAGGATTCTAAGGCTAGATTGGTGCGGTGGATTTTGTTACTTCAAGAATTCGATATCACAATCAAGGATAAGAAAGGCACCGAAAATGTTGTCGCGGATCATTTGTCAAGATTGACAACTGATTCGAGATCTGACATCACACCAATCAATGACTACTTTCCTGATGAATCTTTACTTTCTGTCTCTACGATGCCTTGGTTTGCTAATATAGTTAATTTTCTTGTTTCAGGACATTTGCCAGCTCATTGGAGTACCCAAGATAAAAGAAAGTTCTTGAACGAAGTGAAGAACTTTTATTGGGATGACCCTTACTTGTTCAAATATTGTCCTGATCAAATATTTCGAAGATGCATTCCCGACAATGAGGTAAGTAGTGTCATTAAATTTTGTCATTCTGAGGCATGTGGGGGTCATTTCTCATCAAGAAAGACAACTGCAAAAATCTTACAATGTGGATTTTATTGGCCCACCATGTTCAAAGACACGCATGCATTCTGCAAAACTTGTGAAAATTGTCAAAAGCTAGGATCTATTTCAAGACGTCACATGATGCCTTTAAATACTATTCTTGTCATTGAAATCTTTGACTGTTGGGGTATAGATTTTATGGGTCCATTTCCTCCATCATTTGGTTTTGTGTACATATTAGTCGCAGTAGACTATGTTTCAAAATGGATAGAGGCAATTCCAAGTCGTAACAACGATCATAAAACAGTGATCAAGTTTTTGAAAGAAAATATTTTGAGTCGATTTGGAATCCCTCGGGTCATGATAAGTGATGGTGGAACACATTTCTGTAACAAGCCATTTGAGTCTTTAATGAAGAAATATGGAATCACACACAAAGTTGCCACCCCTTATCACCCTCAGACAAATGGACAAGTAGAACTTGCTAATAGGGAGATCAAACAAATTTTGGAAAAAACAGTGAACCCTAATCGGAAGGACTGGTCTTTAAGACTTAATGATGCACTTTGGGCTTATCGCACTGCTTTTAAAACATCATTAGGTATGTCACCTTATAGGTTGGTTTATGGAAAACCTTGTCATTTGCCTGTGGAACTTGAACACAAAGCATATTGGGCTATTAAAGCTTTCAATTCAAACCTGGATGATGGTAGCCATCTGCGTAAGTTGCAAATAAATGAGCTTGAGGAAATAAGAAATGATGCATATGAAAATTCAAAAATTCATAAAGCAAGAATCAAAGAGTTTCATGATAAGAGAATCTTGAGAAAAACATTTGATGTTGGTCAAAAAGTTTTGCTTTATAATTCTCAACTCCATTTATTTCCTGGAAAGCTAAGATCAAGATGGAGCGGTCCATTTATTGTGAAACATGTGTATCATTATGGGGCCTTTGATATTGAGAATCCAAAGAATGGCAATGTTTTTAAGGTAAATGGACATCGTTTGAAAGCTTGCTTTGATAATTTTCCTAGTGAAATTGAATCCATTGGTTTGAATGATCCTGTATATAAAGGTTGATTATATTATTTTTCTCACATTGTTTTTGTGTTTCTTTTTATGTGACTCTTGTTTTGCTAGTCTTTCTCCAACCCCGGTCAAATGGCGGATAACGGTACTCCGTGACTCTTAAGTCGGTTCTTTCAGTTTCCCATGATAACTGATATCTGTGTATATATTTGTTCAATTTCTTGTTCCTTCTCTTTTCTTTGCATCTCTCATCCACTTCTCTTTTGAAAAATGGACACCACTCTTGAAAAATTGAAAAAGTATTTTCCCGCCCTGCCTCAGAATGCGATTACAAAAATTTACCGTGCTAGGTGTGAAAGATTGAGGTTGTTAATGAACCATGGAATTCCTGAAGATATTCGATGGCTGATTGAAGCAAAGGTCCGATTGTCAGGTGAGTCTTCCAATACTTTTATTTCATACATGCCTGGAACAGGTAAAAGCACTTTTGCAAAGAAACGTCGTGCAAAACGACTGAAAGTCTGTCACCGATGTGCCAGATGGACTTGTAATGCAAAATGTCGTTCTTTAGGAATGATATCTATAAACCGTGAAGATAAAATACAATTCATTAAGGATGGCCTGAGTAAGGAGTCTTTGGATAATCTTCTATTAACTCTTGAGACGCATCCTAGTGGAGATGTGCATCGTGCAATTCATGATTTATGGCCTCATTTTCATAAAGAACATGATCGACTTAGTCTTGGGAATCTGACTAAAAAAGACCCTGTTTGTCAGTTTTTAAGAAAACTGGATGGGAAGCCTATCCCCGACCCATAGAGGGCGTTTAAGCCATTCTTGGACGTAAAACCAAGGGAAGATGTGAGCCACAATCACAGCTGCTTGTACATACACATGCTTTTTCAAAAATAAATAAATAAATAAATAAAAATATACAAAGAGAGAGAGAGAGAGAGAGTGAGACTCCAGCTAGCCTACATATAGGTGGTATGATTGCATTTTCAATTTCTCATCTATAAAATCTTCTCTTCCTTCCCATCATTTCTACTCTACCCATTCATTTAATAGATATAGAAGTGTGTAGAAATGGCCAGTTCCTCTGTTCCTAAAATAAAAACTATTTGTGTTTTTTGTGGATCCAATCCTGGGAAAGAAAAAGAGTTTTTAGAATCAGCAAATCATCTTGGTCGGGTACTAGCTGAGAGAAAGATTCATTTAGTGTATGGGGGAGGTAGCCTTGGGTTAATGGGGAGTGTTTCAATAGCTGCATTTTTAGGAGGCAGTCAAGTTTTGGGGGTCATCCCCAAAGCTTTAGCCGAAGGGGACATCATTGGAAAAACAGTCGGCGAGGAACTACAGGTCTCCACAATGTCTGAACGACTATCTGTAATGTTTAACCATGCTGATGCCTTTATTGCTTTACCAGGTGGTTTGGGAACTTTAGAAGAGATATTTCATATTTCATCTTGGGCTCAGCTGAACATTCACCAGAAACCTATAGGTTTGCTAAATGTTAATGGTTTTTATAATACTTTACTGTCTTTTCTTGATCATGCTGTGGAACAACAATTTCTAACATTTTCAGCGCGACAAATCCTCATCTCTGCTGCTACTGCTGAACAATTGATTGATGAACTTCAATCTTTCATCCCTGTAGTTGATTCCTCTATGAGTGGACTTAATTGGTCAATCACGGAACGCCGTAAAAAGCTTAGATTGGATTTGAGCCTTAGTTTGTGAAATATTGTGTCTTTTGGTTTTATTAATGGTATATTATTTGTGTTTTGTTGTTTCTTGTATTTGTTTAAGTGTGTTTCAGGTTTGTCAGTAGTCGTTGTTTCAGGTGATGTCTTCTATACTCTATCTTTCTACCTTACAACATTGAGGACAATGTCTCGTTTTGGTTGGGGGGAGAGGGTAGTAGTTGATATTACAAAAAAAAAAAAAAAAAATTATTAACTAACTGTGTTTTCTATTATTACAACCATTTGCAAACCTGTTGTTACTAGGATGGCAGAGTAAAGGATGAACTTTAGTGACTCTTGAGACGCATCTTAGTAAACATTCTTAACAAGGTCTATTATAATACTTCTTGAAATATTCAGATTTACAAACTCTCGCATTGTTATCACTTAATTCTGCTCATATACTTATTTAACAAGTATTCTTAAACCTTCATTTTCACACACACACTTTAACATATGATTGTGGGTTGCATATTGGATTATTACATTATTTATGTTCTTTTGTTAAAGGTAACAACTAAGGGAAAGGGACAGTATATATATAAAAACAAAAAAAAAAACAAAAAAAAACAAAAAAAAAAAACAAATAAATAAATAAAAAAGTAGATAAGTTTGGTTTCGTAGCCTCCTTGACTTAAGCAATTAAGCCCAAAGGGGTGTTTTAACACCTAGTACCCTAAAGTCAACTGACTTGGGAGCTATTGGCCCAGTGCTTGTTACATGGGTTAAGGAGAAAAGCTTAAGGGAATCAAACATTGCACTATCTACGTGTCAGTATCTGCAACCCGAGTTACTAAGCTCGTAGGGGTGTCTCAACACCTGATGCCCTAAGACCAACTGGTCTGGGAGTCATTAGCTAAAAGCTCGTTACATGGGTTCAAGATACATTGTATTATAAATTCTTGCTTTCAAAAAAAAAAAAAAAAAAAAAAAAAAAAAGAGATAATAATCCCAACCCAAGGAAGTTAACCTTAAACATTGGAACAAAAATTTTGTTTTCTTCCATGAAAAGCTCCATAGCTATGTTTTGATTTACTGAGCACAAAAAGAAGGTTTATTAATATCTTGTTTAAGAAGTATGAAGCAGATATATAAATTTAATGAGAGTTTGTTTATTTGGATAGATTAATGGAAGTTAAATGATGAATACCTTGCTTTGTGGAACTTGCAAATTGTTTTTGTATTTTAACGCTTTGATTACTAGGGACTAGTAATAAGCTGGTTGGGGGGTGTGATTAGTACTTAAAAGTGCATTCTCATTAAGGCTTTATATCATCGTATTGCACTAAAGTATCGTTAAATTCCCTAACTAAAGCATGTTTTATAATAACAAGTCTAATAATATAATATATCTTTAATTTATGGTAAATGCTTGTTTTGAATGCAGGTATATCTCACAATTCAAAGGATTGATTGCTGTGATTAACAATTGAAAGTGAAGAGACAAAAAGAGGACTAGGCTAAGAGAAGAGATGCTGGTTCAATTCCAAACTGGAACACTATTCGGTTATTTGATCATAACTGGAGTTGTAGAACTCGGATTTGGGTCCACTTTATATGGATGGAAAGATAAGACATAGACCTAAAACTTTCAGGAAGGGTCCAAAACTCAATTCTGCCGTTTCCAAGTTCAAATATTAGCAACAACGGAGAAGTCGGAACCTGTCCTGCAGCTCAAACACTGTTCGGTTTTCAGCTCATATCTTGAGTTCTAGAAGTCCAAATGAGCTCTGGTTTTTTTTGTTGGAAAGCTGAGACAATTGCCCACAGCTTTCATGGAACAAAGGGCTCAAATTCTGATGTTAGCAATGACGTTTTGGCCAGCCAACAATATCAAAAATCTGCCAACAATTTCAAGAACCAGCAGCCAATAATGTCAAAAACCAGCCACCAAATCAATGGTTGGCCACCAACTATTTTCTTAGTCCACCAATCAATAGTTCTGAATCTTAGCCTATAAAAGGAGGCATTTGCCATGTATTTAGATATATTATTTTTCAGATCAAAATCATGTTCTTGTTTTCTCTCTTTATATCTTTGTAATGTTCAAGTTTTCTTTCATGTTATATTAATCTCTTGTTTATGCTTTTTCATTTCCTTTCCTATAATTAGTTAACTTATATCATGTTTATGTTCTTATGTTGTTTATTTATGTTTTTCTTCTTCATTATGTTTAGCTAAGTTAATTATGTCAAGGTGAAAAGGTTTTACTAATGGTGTTAGAATATGTATAATATAAACTCAACATGGACTTTAATGTTTATATTCAAGAAAAATTGTTATTAGCATGTCTTATCTTTTTATCTTAATAATCCTTAATACCTTGCTTGTTAAATGGTTAATCTAGATTTGTGTTGTATAACACTTGGTACATCAAATGCTTGATCCTTCATAGTTTTCAGCCGACATCGTTGTTATGATAGGAACTTGATTTGTTGTTAACATAAGCTAGCAACATGAATGCCTGATGATATTTATAAGTATGGTGTTACTTAGACAAGATAATTAATATGATCATGTTAATACTTTATAATGAGCCATTAATGATAAATCATCCGATTAGAACCTCCTTTGTGTGTGGTTTCTAGTTGAGCAATAAAAAGAGTTTATATTATATTTATTTGAAATACCATTAGTGAATCCTCTAACCTTGACATTTGTTTTTATCATTGTTTAATCCTTACATTAATCTCCCATCTCAAAGTTCTCATTAATTTCTTCCTCTTCTTCTTTTTATTATTATTATTACTACTACTACTATTATTATTATTATTATTATTATTATTATTATTATTATTATTATTTACATTCTTGTTATATGTTATGTACGTTAAGTATGCTCTGTGTTTGATCAAGGATCCTGACATTGTTGGTCTTGCCTTATTCATTCGCATCAGAAATCTGTTTATATTATATAATATATCTCTTTGATCTTTTCATAAAATCAGTATATAGGCTGGAAACCTGTGACCCGATCTTTTAGATCATTCTCAGGTATAACAACGCCACGTACTGAGTATTATTATTATTATTATTATTATTATTATTATTATTATTATTATTATTATTGTTATTATTGTTGTTGTTGTTGTTGTTGTTGTTGCATTGTTATTTATAATTTATACAATTAACCTCTCTGTGGTTCGACCCCGGTCTTGCCGGGTTATTTATTACTTCGACACTCCTGCACTTGGGAGAAGACATCAATCTTTTGGTCGTGTCATTAGGCATATATGGTTTTGTTCTTTTCCCATCTGCTGAGGGAATGATCGATTTTGAGGCTGTCAATGTATTTAAAAATGTGGTGACCCTTAAAATTAACGGCTACAACAATATTGGCAGAAACTTTCTCATCCTTGAATTATTGTAGAAAAGCCGGAATGGGTCGTTTAAGATGTTGTTTGCAATTATTGTTTGTCTGGACTATGAGTCATATGATTGAGGGGAAGATTTCAGGTTTGGTTGGCACCCCATGACATCTTTATTCTCAGCTGGAGAATTTTGCTGAAAAACACTTGCATGAAGTAGGAAGAACCACATGGGAATCAATGTTTCTAAGTTTAAGAAAATCTCAATTTCATTGGAGGAGTCGATACTCTTACTTCAAATCTTATCTGGCATATTGTGGTGAGTATCCATGGGTCCCGTTGATAGAAGCCTGCTGCTGTATTAGTTGTTGTTCTAACATGGTTTTACGATAATTTGGATTTGAGCTATAACACCCCACCTCACTAGCAAAATATTGTTCGTTTTGGGCCTCCCAGTCTACCCATGTCCAGGGCTTCCACCCAGGTCCCCCTGACGGGTTTGTTCTTGGCAGCCACGCATGACCTGAAAACGCTTCTTTCAGAGTAGTGCAACACACTCACCCTGTCAGATACTGTCCCTTCTAGGCCCCCCGGTCCACCCATTCCTAAGGCTTCCACCCAGGTCCCCCTCAGGGTTTTAAACGCATCTTACTAGTCAAGATGAGCATGCACTTATAAGGCCCTAGCTCTTGACGTTCGCTTCCGATGTGGGATCTAACATGAGCAGTTTATTCCAAGGACTACCGAACTCACAACATTTTATGAAGATTTCAAGACCTCAAAGAAATTATTGGAGTCAGTGAATAAGGCATGGAAACATCCTGGTAGGGTTACTTCTGCTAAGAGAGTAGAAGGAAAAACAACTGAAGGATATCCAATAAAAATCAAATTTCTCCCCCCAAATCGATTCAAGTTCCTGTAGGTTTGGAGTCCTCAGTGAGAACTTTCTTAAGAGAATCTGATCTGGTCTATTCCTCGTCATAAGGAAACCTTGCAACAAATAACAAGCATGCATAAAACATATGGCATTTTGCATCCATTTGTGCATTTCATTCATTTATCAAGCATGCACACGTTTGAAACATACGTTCCCCTACCTGAGGTCTAATGGACTGATGAAGATGGAAAATCAAGACAGGGGTTAGCTAGAGGCTCGTTATCAAAAGGAAGTTGAGAGCAGTAAAGGTGAAGTAGCTCAACTCATAAATTTGTTTGAATAAGTGTTGAGCTTCAAGAATGGAAAGGGAACGTCTGCACAGTCTCTTGCATGGAACACTACTTGTCCACGTTCCATTGAAGTTGTACCTCTCTTTTTTCATCATGAACAATGACAGCAATGCCTTCAGTCATCAACTAATGACAACCTTTGTTCTCATTCAACTGCACTGATAGTCGTTCAAAGCCTTCCCATATTCCAAGAGCACATAATAGCCGCTAGCTTTCTATTCCTGATGCATTGGCCTTCTTTCCAGACATCTCTATTGTGAACACCATTCCGGTCCAGCAGCATCGGATGCTGATCTAAGAAAAACAAGAGCAAACATTGCAACTTTAACAAAGTAGAATTCCTACTATAGGTGTTTGTTTGATGTACTGCCAGTGAGGAATCGAAGAGGAGATAAAAAGGTTTTCAGATTCATCAGTTTCTCTTCCAGTTGAGACAACGCATGATTCCACACGTTGGCAGTGGTGGTGCTGCATGTTTCTGTGCGCTACCAAGATTACCTGGCTGTTGGAAAGTTTCTACCAATCCACAAATAACCACAACAACATGGAAAGATTGACATGATGTTGTGAGGATTGTCGAAAGAATTGAACAAGCTACAAAGAGGGGAATGATTGAAGATTCTGCCAAGGATTCTAGAACAATAATGAGAGATGAATCAAGGGATGACTCTAACGATGGGAAGCCCTAATTATGTGGTCCAACCAGGTCTCACTGTAGCATCAACTACTCAAATATCTTTGCCAAGATTGACATATCTCGACCACTCAAGTTTGTCCACCAGCATCTGTTAGACTCTGGACTTATTGTACTGACTCTGTCAAATCCCATACAACCATCGTTTTCTAGGTGGTATAATCCAGAAAAGAGATTTGAATATCATTGGGGGATTTTGTGCCATTCAGTTGAACAGTTGCAAGAATTTCAAGAATCAAGTTGAGTTTGTGCAAAATGACGTCATCGGCCATATTGTCACCTCAACATCCTCAGATTGACAAGTGATCAAAATGCTTGGCAAAACACAGATATCGCCAGAAAAGCTGATCCAAGAAGAGTGTTAAACTGTTGATCCTTTTAGTTATGAGTTTTGTCATTCTGCATTTTATTTTGGGATCACATCTCATCTTTTAACGAAACGTGTCTTTTCTTTGTCCCTTTGTTGTTCTGAAAGCATGAGATTTTTCTTTCAAAGGTTATTTTGACAAAATATTTTGATCAAACTCCAACATGCGTTTAAGATTAGTCAATCCTGAAGATTAAAATTATGTTGCTTGAATGACTCAATGCTTACTGAAATGACATGAGGTGACCAAGAAAATTTTGAGCTCACACATGAAATTGAACCACACACCATGTAGCTATGTTTTAGCAGTATGCATAATGACACGTAGTGGATTCATTAGTTATGGACTCATGAATTATGATTCGTACAAGTCTAAATCATTACATTGGATGAGATCAAAATTTATCGGTTCTAACCGACCTTGCTTGAAATGAGAAAAAGGTCATTTTTGTTTCATCCTTTCACAATTCTTGAAATATATATCCCTTGCAGTCCCATTTTGAGCTGATAGAATATTTCTTTCATAAAAAACCCTGACTAGGATCACACCCCACACTGGGGGCAATGAGAATCTTTTCCTAGAAAAGACAAAGACAATGTTAGAGTCGATGGACAAAGGGAAGGCTTAGAACAAAAGTCCAACGATTGAGAAATGGCTAGAAGAAGAAAGCCAAAGATTGATAAAGACACAACAAATGCCAAAAGTTAACCCGAAAAAAATCAAGTGTGATGTCTTTTGGTATGTCTATGATAACGCCTTTACAATCTTCAAAAGATTAGATTGGCTATTCATCAAAGAAAAGTTAGATTTGCGTTATGACCTATGTTAAACAAATTTTGATTTTTGAGATTAACAAGGTTATATGTCACTGTCTCTACAAAGACAACGTGAGGAAAAGAGATTGATGAGTAATTGATGGTGATCCTAGGTTCTTGAAACCCTCAAACACCTTTTGAGCTTGTGAAATTCCTTTCTTTCATAGCCAGGAACCATAGCCTACATTACGTGCTTTAGAAAGTCCTTTTTAATCAAGTAAGCAATCTGAACCGATAAATGGCGATCTCAAAACTTGAAGAGTTGTTTCATACAGGTCGTGACTTCATGAATCAAGCTACTGATTATTATGCATGCTGATAAAATTGTTGCTAAGAAAAAGAAACAATCTTTCTTGATAAAGCCTCAAGTTTTGACTCGGGTACCTTGTTTTCTTGAAATTCATAAAAGGTCACCTCATCACAGACAAACAAAAGATATACCTAAAATTAGAGTTTAAAATGGATACAAAGAACCATGGAAAAAGCCATTTTAATCTTACAACGAGTCAATTTTTTTTCTCTCTCAAAAGTACAAGACAAGCAAAGGACTACATTGAATAGCGTGTGTTGGATCTTTAATCAATAAAGCTTGATTTCCAAAAATACTTTCAAAAATTAACATCTCTCTGATTTCATTTCAACAATCATACTTGAATAGACATGACCTTTGAAATGTGAGATTTGATTCCAAAATAAGAAAGATTTTCAAACAAGAAAAACATCGACCAAGTTTGCAAATTCCTGACAGAAATGACATCAATTCTCCTCGACACTCCTGGGGGCAATACAATGGACCTTCGAGAAGGAAAAAAAAACAGTGTTTAAATCAGCTAGGGGATAGACATGATCAAATGATGAATCAATGAACTGAGGACAATATGGTTCAAAGAAAGATAATCAGTGAATGAGCACATTCATATCAATTAAGGGCAATGATGTTCAAGAACAGTTTATGATCCAGTAAACCCCGACAACAATTGAGAGCAAAGATGTACCTGAAGGACATCTTCATATCTTCATCTTGGTTTATCATCTCCAATATGGCTATGACTATTGAAAGATGTTATCACATGATCGCTTTTGCATGAATGTTGGAAGAATGCACCGCACCCACCTAGACTGACCGTGAGACCATCTGATTTGAAGTCAATGTGCACTGCACCACATGAGTATGGGTGATAAAAGCGACATCATTGATGAGGTTGAGGCATTTCTTTTCACAATCTGGTTAGATGAGCTGAGAAGAACTTATTGAGAAAGAAGCTGAGCATACAAAGATGAGCTTTTTACTGCAAAGTATGAAATGCAGGTCTGAATGACATGACAGTTCCATGAAAGTGGATGACCGCATATACTTGAAGGGTATGTTTCAACTGAAGTCGAGTTCATAACTGATTGACAATCTTGATGGGTGTTGGCACGGTGCGCACAATCAATCAGAGAACAATTCTTGAAAGAATCCAGGAGATGAACGATTTGTTAAACTTCTTAATGATGAATCAAGCAACACTACACTTGGGGGCATTGTCAAGCTTGATAAACAGTGAGAGCAGTAATTATCGCAGACAACCCAAGATGGGCACTGCATTTACAGCTGAGCGGGTGGCTAGCACATGAATGAGCCAATACATCGAAAGAACAAAGAAGGCTTTGGAATGCAAACAAAGCCACCCTATGATGATGAAGCATCAAAGAGGGGGAACCTATATTTCAAAAACAGGTAAGATGCATTGCATATCATCTAACTTCACGGGCATTGCATATTTGTTTTGCAGATATTTCAAGAAACAAAATTCCCACTGGGATTCAACGAGACTTACATGAATTGAAGTTCTTGTAAATCACATCAAATATGGCAATTCCACAAAAGCAAAATTCATAAATGAAGACAAGAAAGATGGATTTTTATTCATGGAAAAAGGGGTTTACAAGTACAAATGTTAAACAGTGCGAGGACGATCAGGGATATTTTCATCTTGATGATTAATCATGCCTCAGAATTCCTCAAATTGCTTATGCATACGCTCCATCTCTTCCTCGAACTCGAGGTGTCGTGTGTTAACATAGTCCCTCCAAAAGTCAACACGTGTATTTAACTCTTGGTTTCTCCTCTCCAAGTTGTTTCTGTGACGTCTCTCATCACGGAGTCTATTCCTTAAATTCTCAATCTGATGATGGAGATCAAGAACCTGAGTATTCAACTCAAGTCTTCTGGCATGAAGACGCTCTGCAACGTTCACCAAAAACGAAGTAGCTCTAATACTGAGAGCAAGTGACTGATTCACTGCTTCAATATCGGTCCTGGCTGCCAACATTATTTCATCACGAGGAAGGATCATGTCTCTAGCCACAGCTACAACAATATCTTCATTGTCCATTACAGTATCCTCTATTGTAACTGGACGACCATTCACTTCAAAGGTAGTACGCCAAACTGCAGGCTCTACTGCAGGAACAGGGTTTGGGTTAGCATTGGAAGAAGAGGAAGACATGGTTAAAGCTTCAAAAGTTGAGAACTTTGAGAGTATTGAAAATGCAAGAAGTTGATGATGTCTTTTGCCAAATACTGCGTGATTTATAAGGAATTTACTCCTACCATCGTTTTGAACGGCAGCTCAAATCTCAACTGTACATACAGTACTTCCTTGAGAAGCTTTCCTCATTTTTGGGATTTACAAATCAGATCTCAACCGTACATACAAGACTTTCTTAAGAAGCTTTCCTCATTTTTGGGATCCACAAATCGAATCCCAACCGTACATACAAGACTTTCTTGAAAAGCTTTCCTCATCTTTGGGATCCAATTACAAATCAAATCTCAACCGTACATACAAGACTTTCTTGAGAAGATTTCATCATCTCTGAGATCGATTTACAAATCAGATCTCAACCATACAGGTATGACTTCCTTTAGAATTTTTCATCAACCCTGAAGCTCATTGTTGAAATCACTTTCATGTATTTCACAATGCATTGTTGAAATCACTTTCATGTATTTCACAGACGGGTCGGTTCACAAAACCATTGCTGAAATCACTTTCATGTATTTCACAAAAACATTGTTGAAATCACTTTCATGTATTTCACACAAAAAAAAAACCAATGTTGAAATCACTTTCATGTATTTCACAAAAACATTGCTGAAATCACTTTCATGTATTTCACAAAACATTATTGAAATCACTTTCAAGTATTTCATTATCGGGCAGGTCGCCTGGAACAATTAGACCACTTGCGAGTTTCCTCGCATTTCACCATCGGGCAGGTCGCCTGGAACAATTAGACCACTTGCGAGTTTCATCGCATTTCACCATCGGGCAGGTCGCCTGGAACAATTAGACCACTTGCGAGTTTCCTCGCATTTTCACAATTGGTCATCTGGAAAATAGGATCATTGTTGAAATCACTTTCATGTATTTCACAACATTAATCTGAAATCACTTTCACTTTCATGTATTTCACAACATTAATCTGAAATCACTTTCATGTATTTCACAAGATCAATATTGAAAACACTTTCATGTTTTTTTCATTTGGGCAGGTCGCCCATAAGAATTAGACCAACTAAAAAATCTGTGTATTTTTCAACACTTCCATCGTTTTTCTTTACAAAACTTACTATGCAAAGTCAAAAGAAAATGAATTTTCCAATGCCTTTGCACCGTAAGCATTGTAAAGAGGGGGCAACTGTTGTAACCCAATTTTGGATCCACCAAGATTTTCTCAAATGTTATTTTATTTCTATTATTATTTATAAAAATCCAAAAAAATTAAGAAAAAGGAAAATTCAAAAATATATTTTTCTCGAGTCAACTGCATCTTTCCATAAGAACCGATTCCACCGGGTCAATACAGGTCAAACCATGTCGGCCAAGTAAAAAAAGAGTTTTCGGGTCAAAACCGTCATTTTCGGTCAAAACCGAGTCCACCGAGTCAATACGGGTCAAAACATGTCGACCAGGGTAAAAAATGAGTTTCAAGCCGTTTCGGGTCAAAACCGTCATTTTCGGTCAAAACCGAGTCCACCGAGTCAATACGGGTCAAACCATGTCGACCAGGGTAAAAAATGAGTTTCAGGCCGTTTTCGGGTCAAAACCGTCATTTCTGGTCAAAACCGAGTTCATCAGGTCAATACGGGTCAAACCATGTCGACCAGGGTAAAAAAATGAGTTTCAGGTCATTTTGGGTCAAAACTGTTATTTTCGGTCATTAAAATTGATTTTTAGCGGTTGAGACGGGCTTTTTCTAATACTGAATTGAGTTTTTAATTTTACCTATATAAATATATATTATTATACATAATAAAAAATAAAAATAAAATAAAATAAAAATTTTTGTCAAAGAAGCAGGTGCACCGAAAGCAAGTGATTCATTTTTTCTTCAAAGAAAATCGGTGGTGATTTGAACGTACCTGTCATTGGCTATAAATAGCCAGTGAGTGCGCCAGGAGGAAAAAGAAAAAAAAAGAAAAGAATTGCAAACACTATTCACGTTTTTTTACTATTTCTTCATGCGAATAAGATATTGATTTTTATTAAAAACAATATGGAAAATACCAAATATATCCCGACACATCTCAGCCCTTGAAATATTCCAAGATTTGATCCCGTTGTGCCACGTCATCCGGTGTACCGATCTTTCGGTGCACCGCGCCACACCAGATCAAAGATCCGCTCATCCAGACCGTCCGATCAACCTGCAGATCTAGCCAATCACAGCCATCCGATCGTTTCATCCGAGATCCAACGGTGCACAGTGTTCAGCGGTACCGGTGTACCATACACGCGTTCATACCGTAGCATAATCTCGGACTCTCTCTCTCCTCTCGTCGGCGACGCGCTCTCTCTCATCCGATCCCCACTTTCCGGCCGTCTCCAGCCTCCGCACCACCACAGAAAGGTTTCTCCCCTGCTGTAAAGAAAAACCCCGGTGGTTTTCATCGTTTTCGCCGCCTCATCTGGCCGGAAAAAGACCGCGATTGTCGTCGTCCACCGAAGCTTCAAACCGACGATTCTCCCTTGTCAGCCATCAACGGCCGTCGAGACCACCGCCATCAGAATCCTCGCCCTCAGATCTACCAGAAGCAACCATTTTTTGGCCGGAAATCTCGCCAGAAAGTTTCACCTCCTCCAACAGTAACCGCGCGTGGGCCACACGCGCCGCCAGTGGCATTTTTATAAATTTTGGAGAAATCCAAGGGTATTTCATTATTTTGCCTATACAGTGGCACATAGGTAATTTTTCGGGGTTTCTACTGGTATTTTTGATATTTTTTATATATAAATGCTTGTAAATTTTCTTGCATGTTGTAAAAAATACAAAAACCAAAGTCGACACGTCTCTTTTTTTAAAAGGACCGATGTCAAAAATATAAATACCAAATATGGCTTATGTCCATTATTTTTTTGGTAACCCAGACGTAATTCTCCTTTTTAGGGTTGAAACGTCATATTTTAGACAAGTCTCCTAATTTTTAGGGACTGATGTCATTTTTAACGCGTCTCCTATGTTTAGGGACCGACGTTAACCATTTGAAAAAAAACAAATTACCAATAAACCCAAAATATAATGGATTATATCCATTATTTCTTTTGGTAACCCAGACGTAACTCTCCTTTTTAGGGATAAACGTCAATATTTTAGACGAGTCTCCTAATTTTTAGGGACTGATGTCATTTTTAACGTGTCTTTTATTTTTAGGGACCGACGTTAATCATTTAAAAAAAATTGCAAATAAACCCAAAATATAATAGCATTTGAATCAAATAAAAAACACACAAGTAAGGGTAACCTTTCTTTTGAAAGGATGTTTTAAGGGTGGTGTCTACCTTCCCTTAATCATAACTAACCCCGTACCCGAATCTCTGGGACCAATGTCTAATTTGGGATTTCTAGTTCCCTCAAATTACTAGATGGCGACTCCAATAAAATCTTTATTTCCCCAATCGAGAAAAAAACCCTTTTTGTTAAATAAACAAAAAAGCGGGAGCCGTCGCCCGACGTCGTGTATCGACAAGGTTCATATTAAATTAACATGTCACTAGACAAGTATTTCAAGTGTAAATTCTTTGAGGATGAAGAGTCAATCAAAGCTTCAAGTCATGTAACTCAATCAAGTTCAAAGAAAAGTCATATTGAAATCAACCTCGACACTCTCCTTGTTGACCCTGGCTTAAGAAGACTAATTTATGAATACCATATAAATGATAGAGATGCAATCCGAAGAGCTTATCTACAAAAAAGATCCTTGTCAACCTTCACACTATGATTTTCCTTAAAACAAATTTGAGAATATAGTAACACTACGACGCTTTAATCCGGCTTGGTTTGGTGTATACCCAACATGGTTAGAGTATAACATAGCCAAATATGTTGTCTTTTGTTGTATTGTTACCTCTTCAAATCAAAAGGGGGTGTTGATTCGTTTAAGGGTGATGGGTTTTCAAATTGGAAAAAAAAAGGAAAGATTTAATCTTCATATTAGAAAGTCTAATAGTAGTCACAATGCAGCTCGGATAAAATATGAGAGTTTGATGAATGAAAAACAAAGTATTATGACTTTGTTATCTAGAGCAGACAATAAAGAGTTAAAGTGATTATCGAACTCGATGGAATGCTTCAATAGAGTGTGCTTATTTTTTGTTGCACCAAGGACTTCCATTTCATGGCCATGATGAATGTGAATGTTCAAGCAACCAAGGAAATTATCTAGAGCTCTTGCATTTCCTTTCTAGAAATAATAAAGCTATTAAAAGAGTTACTTTCAGTGAAGCTTCTAGACATAACAAATTGACTTCTCCAGATATTCAAAAAGACATTACTCAAGCTGCTGTAGAGGAGATTACAAATGTGATTATCAAAGATTTAGGTGACTCATTATTTTCAATTTTAATTTATGAGTCACGTGACATATCAATCAAGGAACAAATGGCAGCTGTTTTACAATATGTAGACCACAATGGACATATAATTGAATGTTTTCTTGACATTCAACATGTGTCAAATACAACTGCTAATTCACTCAAGGCAGCTATTGAAACTTTGTTTTCTAAACATGGGCTAAGCATATTAAGATTGCGTGGTCAGGGATATGATAGAGCTAATAACATGCGAGGTGAATTCAATGGCTTCAAAGAACTTATTCTAAATAACAATCCAAATGCATATTATGTACATTGTTTTGCTCACAGATTTTAATTGACTCTTGTGGCTGTTACAAATAAGCATAATGAAGTTGAAGATGTCTTCAATTTTATTTCTAGCATTATAAACATAGTTGGAGCATCATGTAAAAGGATGGAGGTGATTAGAGAAAAATAATATGGTATAATTATTGAAGGACTTGAAAATGGAGAGATTTCTAGTGGACAAGGCCTGAATCAAGAAACTTCTCTTAGAAGGTATGGTGATACCCGTTGGGGCTCCCATTATGTTACAATTATTCTTCTACTTGCAATGTTTTCATCAGTTCTTGATGTGCTTGAGATTATAAGGGAGGATAGAATGAACTCAGAACAGAGAACAGAGAACAGAAGCAGTCATTTTAACAGGTGTTATGGAATCATTTAATTTTGAGTTCATGCTTCATTGTTTAAGAAGGATACTAGCAGTTACTAATGAGTTCTCACAAGTATTACAAAGAAAAGATCAAGATATAGAAAATGCTATGAGTTTATTGAAAACATCAAAGGAACGATTCAAAATGATGAGAGAGAATGATTGAGAATCTTTACTGGAAGAGGTGTCATATTTTTGCATCAAACATGATATTGATATTCTAAATATGGATGATGAGTACAAGCTTCGTGGGCGTTCAAGGTGAAAATCTAAAGGGATTACAAACCTACACCATTTCCATTATGAATTGTTTAACAATATCATTGACATGCAACTTACTGAGTTGGATGATCATTTTACTGAGACGAGTACGAAGTTATTTCTTTGTATGACATGTTTAAACCCAAGTGACTTCTTCTCTACTTTCAACAAAGAAAAGCTTATTCACCTTGCTTTTTTTTTTGTCCTAGTGAATTCTCTATAGTGGATCTTATGGTACTTGGTGACCAACTTGATACATATATTATTGATCTACGTGGTGATGATGAGTCCTCTTACCAAAAGGTGCAACTTGATTATAACAAGCTTGTTTGCAGTTTATGCAGTTTTAACCTCAGCAGCTGCAGGAGCAATTGAGGCGCAACAACAACAAACAGAGACTCTATCGAACATACCACAAACATTCTTACAATCCTTAGGAGATACTGATGCATACTCTCCACCAGATAGCGTGGAGTTTAGGGTTTTTAGGTTTTAGGGTTTAGGGGTTTTAGGTTCGGGGTTCGGGTTTGGAGCTTAGGGTTTCGGGTTTCAGGTTAGGGTTGGGGTTTTGAGTTTTTGGGGTTTCGGGTTGGGGTTTAGGGTTTAGGGGTTTTGGGTTTCAGGTTTCGGGGTTCCGGGTTCTGGGTCCGGGTCCAGGCTTTTAGCTTCGGGCTTCGAGGTTCGGGGTTTCGAGGTTCAGGGTTTAGGGTTTGGGATTTCGGGTTTAGGGGAGGCTCATTTGTGCACTTCTAGAGAGAGAAAAGATAAGAAAGGGTGGTGTTCCGACTGCCATATCACTGGCGTCCATCATTGGATCAGGCCAAGATTTGGTTATGTTGTGCACCTCACCATTGTCTACATTCTGACCGGAAGGATCGTCAATATCTACCACTGTTTGAGAAATCTAATTGTTCGAAGGTTTCTGAAAACCCCCCCTCAAACCTGTCACAGTCGCTGACTGATTTGTCATCTTTTTACTGTTGGATCAATACTAATTTTGGGTATGTTGTGTGTCCCTATATTTCCTACATTCTGACCAGAGATATCATTCATATTTAATACCACTAGAGAAATCTTACCGTTTGAAGATTTCTGGAAAAATCCACTCTCGTAACAGTCAGAGCCATCAGCCTATTTTTCCTCCGTCTACCGTTGGATCAATCTGAATTTTGGATATGTGATGCATCTGGTTGTGTTACACATTCAGAACGGTGGAGATTATATACAAACCTTTCAAAAACGTGTTATGCACATTCAACAATGGCTCGTCAATCTTAGGTGAATTTCGGTCTAACTCTGATATAGGGAGATCCAACTGTTAAATTGAGCTGATATTTGGATATGTGCTGCATAAGATGTGGTTTACCTTTGAACATTTGGGATTTGTTATTAGTTGATTTATTGGTGAGTAATTGTTGTTTGAAGCTCTACCCAGAATCTGTCATGGCTTTCAATTCGGAAACCCCACCACCTAAAGCCAACCCCACTCCTTTAACCACTAAATACCCTACAAACCACCACCAAAACACAAACCCACCCACCTCTACCAAACCTACCTCCTCTCGGGTTTTTGGGTTGATAAGATAAGAGTTACTAATTCTAACACTCGGTGCACTCTTGACCTCGTCCCGTGTAAGCCGGTTGGCGCTCGTCTCAAAATGACTAAAAAATTATGGGAGAAGTCTTTTGCGGTGTGTCATCATTGCATAGTAGGTTTTTTTCCTGGTTTTAAGCTTCCATTTCCTGCTATGAATTCAATTACTAACAGGATATGGAAGAGGTTTGGTCTTAAGGATGTGACATCCTTGGCCAATGGATTTACAATGTTTTGATTCAAAACAGAAGATGAGCTATAAAAGGTCCTTGAAAGTGGTCCTTGGATGCTTGGTGGGAAAACCATTATTCTTCATAAATGACACTCTGGGTTTGTCTTCGACATGAACAAGATCTTTAAAATTCAAGTATGGATTCAGATATATGACCTACCTTTTCCTTTATAGACAAAGGAGGGTTTAAGTGAGGTAGCCACTCTCTTATGATGAGTTGACACTTGGATGCAAGCGCTTAGACTTCGCGCAGTTGTGCGTAGAGGTAGATGCATCTCTACCATTTGTCCACAAATTTGAACTTGAGTTCTTGAATTCTATTAGAGAACTTCATGTGAACTATGAATGGAAGCTGAAGAGATGTGAAAAGTGCCAGGTTTTTGGTCACTCATGCCAACCTTTAGTTGGTAAGCAAGTTAACAGTGATACCTCTCCTAGTCATCAGGTTAAAGATAATGCCTCACCTGTCATAGACACAGATAAGATGTCCTTTGAAGCCTCAGATTCCTCAACTGAGACAGATACAAATTCCTCAGTAGAGACAGATATAGATTCCTCAACTGATACTGAAGATTCTTCAGATGAGACAGATACAGATGAGTTAGCTTCTAATTCCCCCATTAAGGCTCTACTAAAGTCATATGATCTTGGAGATGTTAATCCGATAACTTCTTCATCGTCCATAGAAGACCATGTTAGGACATCACTATTAGAATTGCCTTTGTGCATTACTAGTAAGCAAATGTCTTTGCCATCATCTTCTGAGACCAGTTCTTCATCTCGGGTACCTACCACAAACTTAACTGAGATGACACCATCTCGTGCGCCTCCTTCAACATCTGCACAATCTATTGGATATGATGACACACGATTTACTCTTGTTACTCGGAGGAAAAAGAAGAAGGATATACTCGAGATGAAAACTCGGGCAACTCCTACACCTACTCCTCATGTGGCACAATCTATTTACATATGATGCTCTTGGTCACAAAGAGTATAATCATAACCTTCTAGTTGAGTGGTGATGCTACTTGAGTTTTGGTTATTTCTATATCAACCGGCTGAACGGTTTATGCTGCATTATATGTTTTCTTTCGATGTACAAGCATGTTTCCTTTATTTTTTATTGACCTTACAGGTTATTTGTAATAATTGAGGCATACCTCTCGTATCATGTACTTTTTTGGATCTATACAGCTTAATTTTTTCCAAAAAAAATTTAGGGTATAGGGTTTATGGTTTACGGTTCACGATTTACATTTTCAGGTTTAGGGTTTAGGGTTTTAGGGGTTTAGAGTTCGGGGTTTGGGGTTCGAGGTTCAGGGTTCAGGGTTCAGGGTTTGAGGATTCAGGGTTTTAGGTTTTAGGGTATAGGGTTTAGAGTTTAGGGTATAGGGTGTAAGGTTTAGGGTTTGGGGATTAGGGTTTTAGGGTTAAGGGTTCGGGGTCGGGGTTGAGGGGTTAGGGTTTAAGGTTTTATGGTTTGGGGTTTGGGGGTTCAGGTTTAGGGTTTAGGGTTTGGGTTGGGGTTTCGGGTGTAGGGTGTGGGGTTGGGGGTTCATTGTTTAGGGTATAGGGTCGAGGGTTTGGGGTTTGGGGTTGGGGGTTCATTGTTTAGGGGTTGGATCAATATAGGGTTTAGGGATGGCGATAAAGAGCTTCTGGAGGGCGACTACAGCGGTGAGTTCTCACTGTCCCTGAATTCTATACCAGCAGCCACCATTTTCATCCCATCTTCCACCATCCTGTACCTCTCATTCTCCCACACCTTTTGACGGAACATTTATTTCTACTAGACATATTTTTCCCTCTTTTCTCCTATATCAAACTCTCAACCTTCTTCACCTGCTTCGGTCAGATACCATGCCACCAACCACCACCACCCACCACACAATCCTTACCACCCACCACTATGTTGAAAACCAAACCAAATATAGCCAAAACTCCTACCACTCAACTATCTTGGGCCAACAGAGTTCGTGTCTCTGATTCAAGCACACGTTTCACATTGGAACCTCTCGCACGCCAGCCACAAGGACATTGTCTGAGGGTTTTAGATGAAATGCTATTGGAAAATGCAGAACAATGGCACAGATGTATGGTTGGGTTTTTCCCTGGATTTCGAATGCCCTATTGGAAACAGTGTGGGCTGGAGAATGTAACAACCACTTCAAATGGCTTCATGATTTTTAGATTTATCACTGAAGAACAGGTGCATGCGGTGCTAGAGAAAGGACCATGGATGTTTGGTGGGAAAAACATTGTTCTTCAGCAATGGCATCCTCGGATTCAGTTTGACAAAAACAAAATCTCAACATTGCTTGTATGGATTCGTCTACATAGGTTTCCATTTCCACTATGGTCGAAACAAGGTTTAAGTTTGGATGCAAACATGGTGGGATGACCTCTCTCCTATGATGAATCCACATATAGCTGCACTAGATTGGAATACGCACGATTGTGTGTTGAAATAGATGCTTCCTTTTCATATGTCCATGAGTTTGACATTGAAAGTACTCTGTCAACAGAGCCTATTAAGGTCAGGGTTGAATATGAATGGAAGCCTTCAAGGTGTGAAAAATGTTGTATCTTTGGTCATTCATTTCCTACCATTCTAGTTCCAACTCCAGCTCCAACCCCACCTTTTATCCCAATGCCGACCCCTGACCATAACCTAAACAAAGGCAAAACCGCTGCCATTGATCCAGCCCCTACTCTTCCTATGATACATGCAACTGATCCTTCGTCTAGTACATCTATTGTACACCAACTCCTCCCTCCTCTTAATATATTATCCACCGGAACTATGCCTGCTTCCCCTCAACCCAAAATACCTATATATTGATCACGGACCTCTTCCTTCTTCCACTACACCTTTGAGTACTGATTCATCCTTACCTCCCATTGATCTATCCCACGCAAAGTCTCCTTTTAAGCACCCCACTATACCTAATGACCTTCATTCCACCGCCCAGCCCAACCTTGAATCATCTCACAGAGATGCTGACCCTGTTGCTCTCAACATTCCCAACCTACAACCTTTGGACACATCAAACTACATGGAAAGTAAAATGGCTTCATTATAAAGCCACAGTGATGCCTCATCGGCGGTTGATGTCTCAGTTAAAACATCCACAGCATCAATCCCTCCTAGTGAAAGCCATGATGATTCCCCTATTCCTTCCCCAAAAACTGTCAGGAAGAAGAAAGGAGGGTGAAAGCGTAAAGAGGTCAAGGGCCTATAACGCTGTGGTTGTAAGCACTCTCTCTTTCTCAATATATGTTTAATATCGGTAGCTGGAATATATGGGGACTCAATAGTTTCCACAAACAAAAAACTGTTCAGGAATGGACGACAAAAAACAATTTGGATATTTTTGGTTTATTAGAAACAAAAATCATAGCCTCTAATCTAGATACAATTGCACCACACCTCGCCATTTCTCTATGGCAATACACCACCAACATTACATCTTCTTCTAGCTGTCGAATCTTTATCGGTTAGAACCCCCATAAACTTTCCCTCACCCATATCACCTCCTCTTCTCAATGGCTAACCTGTGAGATCACTACTACTTCCTCACCATCCACTATTAGAATGACTTTTGTCTATGGATACAATACCTTAGCTGACCGCCGCACACTTTGGAACTATATTGCTCAAGAAAGCTCCCAAAACACATGCACCCCATGGATAGTTCTTGGTGATTTTAATGCCATCATGCATGCTAGCCGTCTGCAGCTCATTAAGTCTGTTTTGTTTTTAATACAAATGTATTGGACTTCTCTATTCATCCTTCCCTGTACAACTATCAGGAAAATAGAAAGTATCTTCTCAACATTCTTATGGAAAGGCTCCTCTCTAACCCATACTAGAGCCAAGGTTGCTTGGCAGTCTATTTGTTTTCCATTAAGAGAAGGCGGCCTTGGCATTAAAAATCTCCAAACCTAGAACACAACAGCTACTATGAAACATATATGGCATCTCCTTGTCGACAAGGAATCTGTTTGGACGGTTTGGGTCAAAACTGTTCTGCTTCGCAATCGTTCACTATGGCAAATTAACATCCCATCCATACTTTCATGGTCCTGGCAAAAGATTTTACAAGCTAAGAAAGACTGCAGAGGCTGGTTTCTATCTTGCATAGGCAATGGTTTCTCAACATCCCTCTGGTATGACTATTGGTTACCAGAAGGAAAAAGATTAATTGATGTCCTTCCATTACGGAGACTTACATCCACTGGCCTATCTTGGAATGCAAGGGTTTCGAATATTATGCAGGGCGACCACTGGGTATTCCCCACAATACCGGAGCTTCAATCCACATGGGCTGCCATCACCTTCCATCCTCATCCAACAAGAGAGGATCAATGTGTATGGACAGGGAATCATTCAGGTGACTTTTCTATTCATTCTGCTTGGGATATACTTCGAGATCATAGACCAACCAACATCATGCATCACCTTATTTGTTTAAAGGACACGTTCCTCGTCAATCCTTCATCTTATGGCTAGCAAGTCTTAGCCGGCTATGCACTATGGACAGATTACATGGAGTTGTAACAGACTCCACTTGTGTCATGTGTAACCTGTAAGTAGAAACTCATGAACATCTCTTCTTTGCCTGCAATTATACTAGCTCAGTGTGCATGGGGGGGGTTGTGTGTAACAAAGCTAATGTATATTGGCCGTGTATACCCTGGAAACCCCTTCTTTAATGGGCAGCATCACATTACAAAAAGAAGACCGACTTAGATCACATGATAGCTCGCCTTCTACTGTCCACTATTGTTTACTTCCTATGGCATGAAAGGAATAAACGTGTTTTCACAAATACTGCTCAGACATACCAAGTGATGGTTGGGGCGATTTTCCAACAGATTAGAACACACATAGCAAACATGGATCATATTGGCATCATCCCAACGCAGACGCTTGTAACATGGAATCTGCAAGAAAACTAAGAGGTGGTAAAGTCATGAAAACATGCAGGAATTCGATAAAGAACGACCCCTTGCTACTGTTCACGTGAATGCTATGCATGGTTTTTACTTTCGGGAGAAACCTAATTATTTGGCTACTGTACTCGTCGTGGCCATGCATAATATCTTCTTTTTTCTTTTCTTTGACTTGCAGTCGCAAATAGTTATTGATATCTTTTTGCTATGTAATTTAGGCCATGTTTGTTTCCTGGAATTCACTTTCCGGGAAACCACTTTCCAAACTTTCCTATGTTTGTTTGCCATTAGAAAAGTTGGTCAACGGAAAACACTTTCCGGTCAACGGAAAACATTTTCCAGTCAACGGAAACACTTTTCGGTCAACGGAAAACATTTTCCAGTCAACGGAAACACTTTTCGAATTTGGTTTGGTTTTCAGGAAAGTGTTTTCCCTTTTGGCTGTGTTTGTTTTCCGGAAAGTGATTTCCGGGAAACCACTTTCCAAACTTTCCTGTGTTTGTTTGCCATTAGAAAAGTTGGTCAACGGAAAACACTTTCCAGTCAAAGGAAAATTTGGCTTGGTTTTCAGGAAAGTGTTTTCCTGGAAAATTTGGGCGGAAAACACTTTCCAGAAGTTGTGAAAAATTTAGAAATGTCATTATTTGCTGATTATATCAAATTTGATCCTCAAACTTTTGATTGCTATATATAATTTGTTTTGAATATTTATTTTTCAATTCCATCTCTTAAAATTTAATTTTTATATTAATTTTGGTCCTTATTTTTATAATTGCTATTTGCTTTTTCCTTATCATTTTTTATTGAAATTTTTTATCTATCAAATTTGGTCCTCATTCTTTTGATTGTTACTTATTTTATTTGAAATAATTTATGAAATGTTAATTATTATTATTTTAATTTCTTCACCTTTTATTTTTTTTTAATTTTTTAGATTTGATATTTATTATTTTGATTATTATTTATTTTATTTGAGATAATTTATGAAATTATATTTTTTTTCAATTTCATTCTCATTCAACCTTTTAATTTGTAAGATTTGTTCCTCATTATTTTAATAAACTTGAGAAAAATAAAACATTAATAAGTTATTTTCCAGCTTATTTTCCATGACATAACCAAACACTGGAAAGTGTTTTCCAACTTATTTTCCATTACACTACCAAACATCAGAAAATACTTTCCCGGAATTCACTTTCCTGGAATTCACTTTCCCTGGAATTCACTTTCCAAAAGGAAACTACTTTCCAGCAAACAAACGGGGCCTTAGTGAATTTATCTTGGGGTATGCCACTCGTACTTTTGTAGCTCTTTTTTCTTTATTAATATACATCTTAATTTTTCCAAAAAAAAGTTTAGGGTTTAGGGGTTTAGGGTTTCGGGTTTATGAATTAGGTTTGGTCACTCATGTCAGCCTTTCAGCTGATAAGCAGGTTAACAGTGATACCTCTCCTAGTCATCAGGATAAAGGTAATGCCTCACCTACCACAGACACAGGTGATAAGCAAGTTAACGGTGATGCCTCTCCTAGTCATTAGGGTACAAGTAATGCCATTACCTCCCCCGCCACAAACACAGATGAGATGTCCTCTGAAGACTCAGATTTCTCAGCTGAGACAGATACAGATTCATAAGACGAGACAGACACAGATGAGTCAGCCTCTGATTCCTCAGCTGAGAGTCAACTGAAGCCATCTGATCTTGGTGATGTTAAATCAATAACTCCTCCACTGTCCACAAACAACCATGTTAGGACATCGCGACTAGAATTGCCTGTGTGCACTACTAGTAAGCAAATGTCTTTGCCATCTTCTTCTGAAACCAGTTCTTCATTTAGGGTACCTACCACAGATTTACTTAAGATGACACCATCTCGAGCACGTCCTCCAGAATCACTATCTGCTGCACAATCTGTTGGATGTGATGACACTGGATTTACACTTGTTACCAGGAGGAAAAAGAAGAAGGATATCACTGAGATGAAAACTCGGGCAGCGACTCATCGTGTGACACCATCTTTTTTACCTTCCAGTTGAGCAGTGATATTACCTGAGTTTGGATTATTTCTATATCAACCGCCTGAATGGTTTATGCTGCTTTGTATGTTTTCTTTCGATGTACAAGCTTGTTTCCTTTTTGTTGACCTTCCAGGTCCTTTGTAATACTTGGGGTATGCCTCTGGTATCATGTACTTTTTTGGATCAATACAACTTAACTTTATTCCAAAAAAAAGGTTTAGGGTTTAGGGTTTAGGGAGGGGGGGTTCATTTGTGCTCTTCTAGAGAGAGAAGCTAGAGAGAGGTTAGAGAGGAAAGATACAAAGGGGCGGTGCTCCGACAACCATATCTCCGGCGACAACCGTTGGATCAGGCCAAGATTTGGTTATGTTGTGCATCTCACTATTGTCTACATTCTGACCGGAGGGATCGTTTAAAGCTATCGCCGTTTAAGAAATCTGACCGTTTGAAAGTTTCTGGAAACCCCTTAGACCTGTCAGAGTCGCCAACCGATTTCTCCTTGTTCTATCGTTGGATAAACCCTATTTTTGGGTATGTTGTGCGACTATATATTGCCTACATTTTGACCAGAGGGATCGTCCATATTTGAGTCCACTTGAGAAATCTATCCATTTGAAGATTTCTGGAAAAATCTTTCTTGAAACAGTCAGAGCCGCCAGCCTATTGCTCCTTTCTCTACCGTTGGATCAGGCTTATTTATGGATATATGATGCACCTGGTTGTGATACACATTTTAGGGTTCAGGGTTCAGGGTTCAAGGTTCGGGGTTTCGGGTTGAGGGTTTAGGGTTTCGGGTTTCGGGTTTAGGGTTTAGGGTTTGGGGTTTGGAGTTTGGGGGTTGGGGTTTGGGGTTTGGGTTTAAGGTTTGGGTATCGGGTTAGGGGTTTCGGGTTTAGGGTTTAGGGTTTAAGGGTTAGGGGTTTAGGGGTTATGGGTTTAGGGTTTGGGTTTAAGGTTTCGGGTTGGGGGTTTGGGGTTTGGGTTTCAGGTTGGGGGTTTCGGGATATCCCAGTTCCCTTTTTTTTTCTTCCCATCCATGTCGAAATCTCTAGCACATGGTGGCAGATCATAACTTGCCTCCCAAACTTCATGGGCGAAGAAAGTTCGTGTTTCTGACTCCAGTACAAGGTTCACTCTAGAACCCTTCTCACGTCACCCACTTGGCCACCGGCTTGTAATCTCAGAAGACATGCTACTAGACAATGCAGATCAATGGAATAGATGCATGGTAGGGTTTTTTCCTGGTTTTCGTATGCCATACCATGCTGTAATACCATAGCATCCCGAGTTTGGAGACAATGTGGCTTGGAAAATGTCTCAACAACTTCCAATGGTTTCATGATTTTTCAGTTTACAACTGCAGCAGAGATGCATACTGTTCTTGAGAAGGGACCTTGGATGTTTGGTGGGAAAAACATTGTGTTACAACAATGGCATCCTAGATTTCAGTTTGACAAAAACAACATCTCCACGCTACCTATTTGGGTTCGCTTGCATGATTTCCCTTTCCCTTTATGGTCAAAGTCAAGATTGAGCATGGCTACTAGTATGGTTGGGAGGCCCCTTTCCTGTGATGAATCTACCTACACCTGTACCAGATTGGACTATGCCTGAGTATGTGTCGAAGTTGATGCTTCGCTCTTGTATGTCCATGAATTTGAGATTGATAGCCCTTTAACATCTGAGCCTATTACAGTTAAGGTTGATTATGAATGGAAACCATCCCGGTGCGAAAAATGCCACATCTTTGGCCACTCTTGCCCCATTCCACCACCTCCACAATTGAACAAAGGTAAACTGCCTGTCACAGACACCATTCCAATACCTACCCCTGTCTTCGTACAGCCACAGATGCAGCCTTCCACCAGTGCTCTTCCAATACCAATACCACCAAAAGCTATTTCTAGCCTTATCCCATCTCTCATTCCTCCCCTTATTGACTCATATACTCCACTTCTGCCTTCTGCCCCTGCAGAACCGGTAGTTGCACCACTTTTACCATCATTGTCTACTGCCAATGCAGCACCGGTAGTTGCACCACTTTCCCCTCCAAATATCCCTCCTTAAAACAACCCCTATTTGCCTTTACCCACCTTAGAAGAAACTATGCCCAGTGTTGTAGCTTCCACAGACCTTAACACTCAGCACCAACCTGTTCTAGACACCACCACTTGTTTGGAAAGTAAGATGGCTTCTTTACAAAGCCACAGTGAATCATCCTCTACGATGGAGGCTTCCACTACCGAAACTGCATCTCTCCCCCTCAGTGAGAGTCATGATGAATCTCCCAACCCTTCGCCAAAAACAGTCCGGAAGAAAAAAGGTGGCAGGAAACGTAAGGAGGCAAGGGGCCTCCAATGGTTGTAAGTCCTTCTCACCCGTTAATGTTTAGTATAGGTAGCTGGAATATTTAGGGACTCAACAATCTCCAAACACAAAAAGCTATCCAGGAATGGACAACCAAAAACAATTTAGAAATCTTTGGTTTACTGGAAACTAAGATAGCCCCCTCAAACCTTTCAGCTATGGAATCCAAATTAGGTCTCCCACACTAGCACTACACATCCAACATTGATTACTCCACTAGCTGCCGTATTCTAGTTGGATGGAACCCCCACAAAATTTCCCTCACTTGTGTGAATGTATCTTTTCAGTGGTTAACATGTGAGATCACAACCCAAAGCTTGATTGTCCCATTAAGAGTCACATTTATTTATGGCCAAAATACTCCCGCTGCTTGAACACTCACGTGGAACCACATTTGTCAAGAGAGTTCTCTGAATGCTTACACTTCTTGGCTTGTCCTGGGGGATTTCAACGCAATATTGCATGCTGGTGATTGTTCAGGTGGGGATATCAACTGGTATCATCATCAAAATGACTTCAACACTTGTATTCGCCAAGCGGAGCTCATCCAAATGCCTTACACAGGGCTAAAATTTTCCTGGCATAATGGACAGCAAGGCGAGCACACAATTCAGAAAAAATTGGATTGGATATTTGGTAACCCTTGTTTGTTTTCTAACTTTCCTACAGCTCGTTCTGTTTTCTTGCCAAGGCTAATCTCTGATCACAGTGCCATGCTATTCCATTTTACTAATCCAACATCTGTTCAGCCGCGACATTCTCCATTCAAGTTTTTAAATGCTTGGACTGACATGGTAGACTTTATGGATCTTGTTTTCACTTCATGGAATTCTCAGGTTAATGGTAATCCTATGTACCAGCTTACAACCAAGCTTTGTATTTTAAAGACTGCACTCCGCAAACTTCATCATTAACATACAAACAATATTGCTAGCAAAGTGGCCTAAGCTAAATCTACTTGGCAGGATGCACAATTCCACTTGGATAGTAACCCGACATCCACTGAGGCTAAAGATAGAGAAACGACACAGACCACTCTCTATATGCAACTATGTAAGGATGAGGAGTCCTTACTCAAACAGCGGTCCAGAATTAATTGGCTGCAGCTAGGCGATCGTAATACAAAGTTCTTCCATAACTCCTTATTGCACCGCCAAGTTAGAAATCGGATTCATAGTCTACAGACTTCAACAGGTTCCATCATCACTGATCAGCAGGATATGGGTAAGCTGGCATCCACCTAATATGAGAATCTCTTATCAGCACCTCAGCCTCCCCTCCCTGGGCCAATTCAACATCTATATTCTAACATCATCACGGAGGAATCAAGATTGTCTATAAATCTTCCCATCACGAATGAGGACATCAAGGCTACATTGTTCTCCATTCCTGACAATAAATCACCTGGGCCTGATGGCTATAATGCTTATTTCTTCAAGCACTGTTGGAGCATTATTGGAACCGATTTCCTTGCAGCGGTAAGGTATTTTTTTACCAACAATTGTTTGCCTTGATGCGTAAATGCTACACGCATAGCCCTGGTACCTAAAGTTGAGAATCCATCATGCATGAATGATTTTCGGCCAATCTCCTGTTGCACTGTTATATATAAATGTATCTCCAAAGTCATTGCAATTAGGTTGAAGGCAGCACTTGCTGAGGTAATAGGGCCATCACAGTTAGCTTTTATACCAGGACGCAATATTTCAGACGCTATTCTTCTCACTCAAGAGCTCATGCACAATGCTCATCTCAACACAGGACCCTCCCGTTGTGCTCTAAAAGTTGACTTAAGAAAGCTTTTGACTCTGTGAGATGGGACTTTATATTAGCAGGGCTAGATGCCATTGGCATCCCTCAACACATGGTACATTGGATCCGAATCTGCATCTCTACAGCACACTACCACTACTAAAAACAGGGGTATTTGCATCTGAATTTAGCAACGGATAATTCCGTTGCTAAATTCAGTAACGGATTTGCAACGGATGACACATATATTATTTTTTTAATATTAGCAACGGACTTTAGCAACGGATAATCCGTTGCAAAATTTACGTTGAATTTAGCAACGGATATTCCGTTGCTAATTGAAAAAAAAAATTAAAATGTTAATATAAAACTAAAATTATGTAGACCGTTGATTGCATAAAATCTGAACCGTTTATTTTCACTCTCTCCCCCCACACCGAAATACAGATCCAACAACCATTTACGCTGAAAATTAATTCACTTCCACTCTTCCAGTATCCTTCTTCGTCCCCAATAACATTGATTCCTAACTGTTCAAAAATCACCCTCTCTTCATCGATTTCATCTTCCTTTACCCGAAATTATTCATCATCTTCGCACTCGTCTTCAACAACCCTATTTTTTTTCTTCATCTTAACAGTTTCAATATTTCTCTGCAAACCAACAAAAACAGAGACCCATGGCAACATCGCACCAGATCCATCATCATCACCATCGAACATCTTGTTTTACCCCTTCTCTGTAAACGGGTTAGGTTTTGCAATGTTTTCTTCGATAGCTCAGGTAATTAATTTATGGTTTTTGTTTTCTTTGTTTCAATTTAAGTTACACTAAACAGTTCTAACCTAGCTTTCCCAATCTCAGGTGTTATTCTGTCGTGTTGATCCATCTCCCTCACCTGTAACTGAAGAACACAGGTAAGAATTTTTTTTCCCGATACTGTGAATAATGGTTTTAGGCTATTAATTCAAAAATATAAGGTTTATGAAATGTTTTTACCATGATTTATATCCTAATTATGCACGTTTAAGTGAAAAGTTATGAAAACCCCCAAATTAATTTTTAGGGTTACGGTTCATAAATTGAATGCTGGCAATTCTTGTGTCTGGAAGAGAGTGATTGATGGAAATTAT
Organism: Populus trichocarpa; assembly: GCF_000002775.5. Taxonomy (NCBI): domain Eukaryota; kingdom Viridiplantae; phylum Streptophyta; class Magnoliopsida; order Malpighiales; family Salicaceae; genus Populus; species Populus trichocarpa. Next base: position 4,649 of record NC_037298.2, on the reverse strand, counting down.
GCATGTTTAATTGAAAATTTATCAAAACCCCCAATTTAATTTTTAACAATTAGTATTATTGATGTTGGGTGTTCTTTGATGTCTGCAAGTCTTTTTGTCCTCCTGTGTGCAGACACCTAGGTGTTTTGAATGTATTCATATGCTTATATATATATATATATATATATATATATATATATATATATATATATAAGGAAACTTGCTTGTTGATGTTGTGTTTCGTTAATAAGATTGCTGTTTTATTTTTGTTTCTTCATTCATTATTATTTTTTCTTGCTGTTTTACTTGTTATATATATAAGTAGCAGAATTGTGTAGTGAAAGAGGTTAGAATTCATGGTTGCCTCCTCCTTGCATGGTGATCAGTTAATTTCCCACATTAGCTATATATGTTGCTGTTTTCATTTGATTGTCCTGTCTTGAGGTCAGCATGCATGATTTGGAAACGTTGTTGATCACCAAATGGTTTAGGTGGCAGGCTTTTAATATGATAGTCACATTGAGAATTTAAAAAAGTTAGAGAAACAATGTAAGAAATGGGACATGATTTTTTAGTACATGAAATATAGTAATTTCACTATTGAATTTCATTTATTTTTTTTAATATTCTTTCTCTGTTTTTAAAAATTTCCTTAATTTAACAATTTTTTTATTTTATTTTTTTCAACTCAAAGGCATTCTAGAGATAATAGGGAGTTTGGAACAGGCTATATGACTCATCTATATGTATGCTTCAGCTATTGAATTTTGGATAAAAATCTGTAATATTTGCTCATTTTGTTACAGTACCTAATGCTTGCTTTGTTATTTGGTTTTTTTTTTTATTTCTGGGTCCTGACATGACTTTGTTCAATATGATGGCTTAGGTTTTTAAGCGTGGCATCAAGTTATCTTCCTCAATAATTAATCAGCCTTTGGGTTCTTCTTGGCACGAAATCGGTGTGTTGCGTTCTTACTATTATTTAATATGGTCTCCTTAATGTTTTGTCCTTTTGAGGTCTTGTGCTCTTATACTACATGTCATTTACATGGAATATCATTTAATGCATCCAGCTTCCTTTGTTCATGCAATTTTTCTACATGTCATTTACTGTTTTTATACAAACTGTTACCATTTTCTGCATCTGCTACCATTGTTAATTACAGTTAATTATAATTTAGTCTATGCATTTTTTATGATTTTATAAGTTAGTCATTATGTTTTTGAAAACCATAAGTTAGTTCCTTGTTATAAATTAAATGCTAGTTATTTTAAAATTTCAAAATGAATCATGTTTAAGATTGAAATTTTTCAGGTTAGATCTTAGAAGAAAAAAATTGTGATGAGAAGACAAGTGCCAAAAAAATATTAAAAATTAATAGTTTAACTTGGATATCCTTTCTGTTTTTCATAGTTTAACTTGGATTTGTTTTAAAAGACTAGCAAGTGTTATAACTGGATGGATTTAAGATGTTATGCACAATTCCTTTACCTAAGATGTACACTAGTAGATTTATCAATGAATGTCTACTGGAATTTTGTTTGTTGAAGCTTATTTTAGAGTTAATTGTTATGACATTCCATTTATGCAACTGACCTCATGTGTCAGTTATTAACTAAGAGGTGGAATTGTGTATTGTATCTTCTTGGCAGGAGCAGTGGATTTCAAGTAGCATCCACTCATCGGCCATGTACAAAAGGAACTGCCACATTAGAGAACTGACCTTGATGGAACTCAGTAGAATCTCTTACTGTTAGACAGTGAAGGAATAGATGCCTATGATCAAACAGTAAGCACATTTACCTTATCAAGATGAACTGATGATTGTTGTGCTGGTTTTATGTTTTAACAGTTCAAGAATTGATGAAATGGCTAGTAATAAATTTTATTAATTGAAGAATTTATTTTATGCGATTCCTTCTTATTTATAATTTACACCATATCCTTTTTATATTCCCACACAGCTGCTGTTTTGGATTATGCAGTAATTGTTGTTTTGGATTACCCTCAATCTATTTAATAAGCTTACTGAATACATGTACTAGAATAGTGTTATGAATCTACCAAGCAGCTTAACACATTAATTACATTATATAATTGCATTTAGATATTGAAATCCTAGGTCCTGGTTGCTTGCTGCCACAGTAACCTCATCCTTCTTCTTCCCTTCTTTTATTGGGGCTTACTGACTTCCTTTTAGCAATTTCGTGTAAATGCTTCCTTGTATCAAATAATTAGGCCTCTCGGTGTGGCAATGCATGAGTTTCATCGTATGTTCTGTTATGTGAAAAGCTGGTACAAAAGAAGAACATTATTTAAACATCAACCTTTGAAATGGCACAAGTTCACTTCCCTGTCATTGTTGAGAAATACACATCCTTCTTCCTAAAATACCTAATCCAGCAGTTGTTACTTTGTGGGCTGGACCTTCAGACTCTGTCTGTAAATTATTCACACTTCCAGTTATTTCCTTTCCACATTCCATGTTTTAGATGACTCTGATTGTTGCATGAACTAAGTAGCAAATTGTTTGGAGCCAACTTGTGTAATTGCAGAAATAATTACATGTTTTTTAGCAGGTTTGTCTGTAATGATACATGTAAAATGCACCAGCATTGTGCAATGGTTCATTTTTTAGTCAGTTAGCTGAGTTTCTCTGTGTGAATGATGCAAATTGATGGTGAAAATCTTTGCTTGCTTAGCCATTATCAGTGGATATAGGATCAGTTAACAAACTACAAGCAATCGCATGGGCTTGTTAGAATTATTTGTGGAAAAGGCTAGGGTCAAGTGCTGTGAGGTAACTGGACTTGACCATTTAAATTGTGAAATTGAAAATATTAGACACTCTTTTGCTGTTTTCGGTTCACAAGGTCATGATCTTGTTTGGAATGAATATAAAAGATGGGAGCTTGATGTTTACACTGTGAAGTCAGTTCTAGCAAAGCACTAATTAGTATAGATCCATTTCCAATCACACAAAGGATAAAGGATTAGAGAGGAAAGCACTAATTTGTTTTAAAGACTAGCAATTGTTATAACTTGATGGGTGTAACATACTGTTTATGTTTTTTATTTTTCCAGCAATATGAATGGCTTATTGGATCACAATATGCTAAATCTGATTGGGTTGCAATAAGAAAACCTCCACCTTGTGCCATTGATTCTTGGGGCTTAGGTAAGTCTATTTTGCTCCATTTTTACATGGTTGCTTAATTATATCGTGCGTAATTTTTCTGTTGGGCATGCCTATTGTAATCTTTTCAAGTAGTTGGAACTTTGCCTTTCATTGGGACAATATTGACAGTTTGTATAAGAAAACTAATGGAATGATTTTCTTTCATTACATCTGATATTGAGTACAATGAAACTCTCAGAAACATGATTACACATTTAGGTGTGTGGTAAATAACAATACTTACATTACAATGATGGAAAAGTTGATTCCTTTTACTATATGCACAACATAATTGATAAAATAAGAATTCTGTTGAAACAGCTTGAAATCTGTTGAATTTGATATTGAATTCTGTTGATCGGATTTTGAGGGAGAGATGGGAGAAATGGGTGAGAGATATTGATGTTTGAAGGAAATGTTTAAATTGTTTTTCAACACTTTGGAAAATGCAAAACCACTTTTAGGAGTTTTACGGAAAAGTAAGTATTCTTTAAATTCGGTGATTGCAATTATAATTACGCGTGGAAAACATGTATACCCACGCAAATTAAATAATGTCGTGTGATTTTTAATTGAAATTATATTAAAATAAATTTTTATAATTTGTTTAACATTGTTATATTACAATTATTTAAAAATATAAGAATATTAATTTGATTTTTTTTTAAATGTCATAATACAAAAACAAATCCTCATCTAAGAGACTAATAGTATTCTTTAAATTCGGTGATTGCAATTATAATTACGCGTGGAAAACATGTATACCCACGCAAATAAAATAATGTCGTGTGATTTTTTATTGAAATTATATTAAAATAAATTTTTATAATTTGTTTAACATTGTTATATTAAAATTATTTAAAAATATAAGAATATTAATTTGATTTTTTTTTTAAATGTCATAATACAAAAACAAATCCTCATAATTACGTGTGGAAAACATGTATACCCACGCAAATAAAATAATGTCGTGTGATTTTTTATTGAAATTATATTAAAATAAATTTTTATAATTTGTTTAACATTGTTATATTAAAATTATTTAAAAATATAAGAATATTAATTTGATATTTTTTTAAAAACTGTCATAATACAACAACAAATCCTCATCTAAGAGACTAATAGTTAATTTACATGTTTAACTATAAACTTTGATTACACAACAAAATATAAATAATAAGTATTTCATAGAAAGAGGTTTAACATAAATATATTCACACCTCCATTACCTTAACCATAAATATTAACAATATTTATTGCTCGTCCGTGTATAACTTGTAATCAACTAAATTGGATTGTGCCTACAAAATTTATAAAACAAATGTATTTATATTTTCATCCACCAGTATTATAATTATTATTTCACTACAACATAAAAGATAGATACAATATATATGATAAGAGACAAAGATACAAATGTGAGTAACTATTGTAACACATAATAAATTATGTTTTTTTATATATTCCATTTTTATCTTTTTTAAAAATGTT